>NC_042997.1:63114189-63191689 GCF_006345805.1 Octopus sinensis
ATTTCAAGAAACCGAAATATTTCTTTCATATATAAAATATATGAAGCCTCCTTTCTTCAAAATATCTTGTTACGGCAAAATATGTACGTGAAAATGTAACCAACATGAGGCGATGTGAGTTCCAGATACAACAGAACTGTAAACAAACTCTGAGTACGAGAATTAATCACACAATTTTCCCATTTCTACACATATGCACATTGCTGTTTCTCGCTTATACATCAACTCCGAACGTGTCCAAGTCTCCACACATAGACAAAACAACAATCGAACGCACGGTATTTAAATGACTTAATAAAAGATGCCTCAAGTTTCTTTCTAGACAGAGGAGAGAAGCAGTTGTGGTCGGTGATAAAGCTATCAAGAGCAAAGAAAGCGAGGTGTTCTGAACAGAGGGACTCATCTCGTAATGTCACTGTCCAAACGAAAAATAAACCCAAAGCATAACGAAGGACGGTTGGCGGCTCTATTGAAGTGCTATATAAATTCTACAATGGAACACTATACCTAAAACACACAGGAATAATAAAAGGAACATATGGAATATGAAGGAAAAGTGATAATGATATAAGAGAAAACAAAATACACTTTCAAACGTCTGATATCTTACGAGAAGGGAAAGTTCCCAAAACCGAAATAGACAAACTTATTCAGAAAATATCCAATAAATAGACAACTCCCACAACATGCATTCTACAGGTCGGATGCTCAACAGAAGAACAGAAGACTAGCATTACACTCACAACGCACAATACAAACACTAATACAACAAGACTCAAGCCAACCCCATAACGATACATACTGTTGCAATACCATACCGGGAAGAATTTGTACACGCTCAAATTCCACAAAAAGGAAAAAAAAAATGAGAACACACAAAACTGCACTCACCTCAGCAAGTGATGCAGTAGAAATTTGCCTTAAACTCTCATATGTCGAATGATAATAATAATGATTATGATAATAATAATAATAATAATATTAATAATAATAATAATAATAATAATAATAATAAT
Source organism: Octopus sinensis (assembly GCF_006345805.1). Taxonomy (NCBI): domain Eukaryota; kingdom Metazoa; phylum Mollusca; class Cephalopoda; order Octopoda; family Octopodidae; genus Octopus; species Octopus sinensis. The sequence goes on from NC_042997.1 coordinate 63,115,206, forward strand.
AATAATAATAATAATAATCATAATAATAATAATAATGATATAAGTCTCCATATATATAGTTTTTAATAGAAAGCAACACATTCCTTAATGAACAAAAAGGATGTAAACGTAGATCCTATGGTTGTAAAGATCTGTGCAAGAGATAGTAGAGCGGTTAAATGTATCACATGCAACAACATTTCTTGGACTCGTTAAGAAGCTGGATATTTGGGTTACACATAAATTTAAAGGGATTCACTTAAGACAACGAATCAATATTTGCGATATTTGCGATACTCAATGAAATCGATCTTTTTTGGAATGAATCATCACCAGTGATGAAAAATGGATTGTCTACAATAACATCAATCGAAAATGATCATGGTCCAAGCGTAATGAAACCAGCACAAACCACATCGAAAGCTGAATTGCATAAAAAAAGGCCATGCTGTCAACTTGGTGGGATTACAAAGGTGTTGTGTATTTTGAGCTGCTTCCAAGAACCAAACAATCAACTCAAATTTTTACTGTCAACAACTAATGAAACTGGTGGAAGCAATTAAAGAAACACAGCCGGAATTGGCTAATATTAAAGGAATGGTGTTCCACCATGCCGACGCCATAACCTACACGTCTTTGCTAACTCGTGAAAAATGATTAGAGCTTGGTTGGAAGGTGACGTCACATATACCATATAACACTGACCTTGAACCATCAGATAACCATTTATTTCGAAGTTTACAAAATTCTTTGTATGTTAAATCTTTCAATAATGATGATACGCTGAAATCGTATTTGCTTCAGTCTTTTGTTGATAAGGACCAGAAGTTCTATAAACGCGGAACCATGAAGTTGCCAGAAAGATGGCAAAAGGTCATTGAACAAAATGGAAAAAATATAATTGATTAAAGTTCATTTTTTGCATGAAAAAAGAATGAGTTTCATTTCACACTAAAAAAAAGAAAAAAAAAAGGATTACTTTCTTGCCAACCCAATAAATGGTCCGATTTTAGTGAAGGCTGTAAATACTTGGTCACCATTGTTACTTAGATATTCAGCAGCTTTTAAAGATTGGGCAAAATCTGATTTAGCAAATCTAGACAGAAGAACTAGGAAGAAATTCAATATGAATGGAGGACTTCATCACAGAGCAAGAGTAGGACGATTATATTTACCTAGAAAGGAAGGTGGTAGAGGCTTAATATCAGTAGAAGACCGTGTGAAGTTAGCTAGAGTAGCTATAGCCTCCACTGTAGGTAGTAGTTAACTTTATTAAGAATTGCTAATGCGACAGTAGGTGATAGAGAAGCTGCGTAGCACCTTCTACTATAGCCTCGGGTCAACCAAAGCCTCGTAAATGGATCTGGCAGACGGAAACTGAAAGAAGACCGTCGTATATATATATGGTGGATTCTCTCATCGAAGACGATAAATGAGGGTTCAGTAAATAACTTTCAACAATTCCTAAGCCTTGTGACACCGCATGTGTACCTTCAATCCAACAGATGTCTTGCACACTTTCTCGCAAATGGTACACTTGCATGTATTCGTTGGTTCAAAATGCCTTCTCGAGTGGACAGCTAACCCAGCTTTGCTTCGTGCTTTGAATCCACAATGACACACACAGTCATTGTTTGGTGGATTTTGCTGATGCGTTGCTTTCAAATTTGACGGAGGCGATTACTTCCAAATTCTCTAGTCTTTAGAAAACACACTTCCCTCCATTTGCTGCAATCCCCTTCTGCAATCTCCCAGGAGCTCAGAGCAATGTCACAACGCTTCAGATTGCCTTTTAGTTTGTTCTTGTAACGAAGAAGAGGACACCCTGTTGGACGGGAATAATTTGTCAATTGCCCATAAAAAAGCTGCTTTGGAACTCTTGAGTTATCCATTCTTACGAGATGAACAGACCACCGCATTTGTATCTTAATCAAAAATATTTCAATACCAGTGATCTCACACCTTTCCAGTAACTCACTACTATTTCGAACATGATCTTGCCATTTAACATTGCAAATAGAACGCAGACATCTCATATGGAAGGAATCAAGATGATTGATATGCTTGCGATACAAGGTCTACGTTTCGGCACCATACGGAATAGTAGGTAGAACAACAGATTTGTAGACTGCTACTTTTACTTTCAGAGACACATCGTGGCTGTTCCAGAGTCTGTGTCGCAACCTACCAAATGCTTCACTTGCTTTATTGTTTCTGTTTTGGATATCGTTTTCAAATTTTGCATCATCAGACACTATAGAGCCGAGGTATGTAAAAGAAGATACTGTTTGCAAAGCTTTACCATCAACATATACCACTGGCTTTGAAGAGGGCGAAGAGTTTGGTTTCGGCTGGTGAATAAGTTCAGTTTTCGTTATGCTAATTGTAAGACCAAAAGCCTTACATACATCAGAGAAGCTATTGAGGATGTTCTGCATGTCCTCAAGACTATGGGTGACAAGAGCACAGTCATCAGCAAAAAGGAGATCAAGAACAGTCTGCACAAAAGTTCGGGTTTTGGCTTTGAACCGTTGCTGGTTAAATAACCCTCCGCTTGATCGATACTCAACAGCTACACCTTCCGAGGTGTCTTTGAAGGATGTTTCAAGCATCACTGAAAAGAAAAGAGCAAATAGAATCGGAGCAAGGACACATCCTTGCTTGGTTCCATTTGACACTTCGAATGGTTCATTTGTTCGCAGTCAGACCGTACTGACGCCATCATTCCATGATGAAAGGAGACAATCACATTCAACATCTTGTCTGGAACACCAAGCTTCCTCAAGACAGTCCACAAGGCATCCCTGGAGACGGTATCAAATGCCTTAGTGAGATAAACAAAAGTAACAAACAAGTCCTTATTCTGTTCCCTTGCTTTCTCTTGTAGTTGGCGTAAGCTGAAGATCATATCCACAGTCCCTCTTCCAGACCGGAAACCACATTGGGTTTCTGGGAGCACAGTTTTACAAATTGAATCATTGAGTCTGTTTAAGATTACACGCGCTAAAATCTTACCAGCAACAGATAAGAGAGAAATCCCTCTATGGTTATCACACACACATTTATTTCCTTTGTGCTTAAATAGGTGAATAATTGAAGCATCTTTGAACTGTTGTGACACGGTACCAAGTTCCCATATTGATGAAAACAGAGCACTTAGTTTCCTGATTAGCAGTTGGCTTCCACATTTGTATATTTCTGCAGGTATCCCATCGTCACCTGGAGCCTTACCATTTGACAATTACTTTATAGCCTTTTCGACCTCCGACATGGATGGATTGTCAGCAAGATTCTCGATGGTTGGCTTCTGAGGAAGATTATCAATCACTTCCTGATCCACTGTCGATTCTCTGTTTAAACCATTTTAAAAATGTTCAGCCCACCGCTTAGTAATCTCTTTCTTATCGTTTAGGAGAGATGCCCCCTTTGAGATGGGACCAAACACACCTTGGAGATTTTGGTAGAAAGATTTAAAATCGCACTTATACGCTGCATCTTGTAAGGCCTGGGATTTCAATTTCCACCAGTTTTGTTTCATTTCCCGGAGCCGAGATTGTACCGACGTTTTGACCAGTCGAAAAGCCTTGTGTTTCACTGAAGAATTTTTGTCAGTAATCCACACTTGATGGGTTTGATGCATGTTTCTGAGCAAAGGGAGGATGGTTGGATCATTTTCATCAAACCAATATTGGTTCTTCCTTCGAAGATATCCTAATGACTCTTTGGCAGAGTCATACACTGCAGTTTTAAACTCTGACCATGATGCCTCAATGTCACCTCCACATATAATGGAGGACAGCTTATAGTCAGTAACCGTTTGAAACGACTGCATGGTCTCCTTAACCTTCAACTTGTCCACATCAATTCTCTTGATGGGAGAACCACGTTGATTTCGAACAGGGCGTTTGATTTTCATCTTGATTGTGGATCAGATCAATTTGTGATCTGACCAGCATTTCCCTATACTGTAAGAGCGTGTAAGACTTGTCTATCAGAACGAAGTACAATGACATAGTCAATGAGATGATAATGATTAGACCGGAGATGCTTTCAACTGGCTTTCTTGCAATTAGGTAGCTGAAACACGGTATTAGTGAGCAAAAGATCAAACTCACTGCAAAGAGACAATAAGAGAACACCGTTTGAGTTGACTTTACCAATTCCGTGTGAACCAATGACGTTGCTCCAAGATTGTGTATCACTACCTACACGAGCATTGAAGTCACCTAAGATAAACAGCTTATCTTGAATCGACACCCTGTTTATCTGTTCACGTAAAGGGGAGTAAAAACTTTCTTTTAGCTCATCAGATGCATTAAGTGTAGGTGCATAGTAACTCAAAAGTGGCATATTTGTCTTTTCCTACCGCAACACGCAAGGACATAAGTCTGTCATTTATACCAACAGGCAGGGAGTCAAGATTTTTGGCAATACCATTCCTGATGGCAAAACCAACGCCAGATTCACGTTTTTCAGAACTTGCTTTTCCTATCTAATAGAAAGTGTACCCATCTCCAACTTCCTCTAACTGTCCCGTATCAGCAAATCTTGTTTCGGAAAGAGCTGCAATACCAATTTTATGATGCTTCAATACACGTGCTATGATAGCGGTTCTTCGTTCAGGATACTTTTTTTTATCTTGGAGTGTTCTCACATCCAAGACGCAATGAACATATTTGTTCCATGTATTTTCTTTCTACTTTTGATTTGAGTGCAATATTGGATGCCCAGACATCTGCACCCGATGACAGTGACAAGAGCAAGTAAGCAATGTTTAGGTAATTTTTTAAAGACCCGTTCCCATGAAGAGGAAATCAGTGCCATCCTAAACAGGGCTGCTTTGTTATGAAAGGAGGACACGAGTCACACAATTACTTGCGGGTGTTGTGCAAAACGGCCATCTACCTTCCACCACCTATGTGCAATGTACATGTTAGGAACTACCAGTGACATCCTTCACCTGTTCCCGTCACAATCCCATCATCGCCATAGGATTCAATAATAAAAAAAGCACACATCGAAGCGCCAGACCTCAGGTGTTATTGAGTGAAAATGGTTTACTGAACAACCGGCACTTTGACTTGATTAAAGTGGTCATTGCTTGTGTTGCACAAAGCACACTCTCTCCATCGAATTAACATGGTCTGTACAGGTGCACGGTGTGCCACAGGTCAGATGATAAAACGATCGCAGGATTTCCTTGATCAGTTGTGAGAGTCAACACTAAAGGGTGTGATCCATCCTGGTAGGCTTTCTGCGCGCCTGGGCACTATACCATGTATTTCTAGGTCCTCGCGCATTATATATATATATATATATATATATTATATATATATATATATATATATGTGTGTGTGTGTGTGGTGTGTGTGTGTGTGTGTGTGTGTATGTGTATGTGTGTGTGTGTGTGTGTGTTGTGTGTGTGTGTGTGTGTGTATGTGTGTTTTCCTGTCTGCATTTGTCCTCCCCACACCACTAGACAACCTGTGTTGGTGTGTTTACGTCCCCGTAAATTAGTGGTTCAGCAAAAGAGACTGATAAAATAAATACTAGGCTTGGAAAATAAGTTCTGCGGTCAATTTGTTCGATTAACACTATTTATGGCGGTACTCCAGCATGGCCTTAGTCAAATGTCTGAAACAAGAAAAAGAATAAAAGAACACATACAAGCAGACTCAAACACACACAAGCAAAATGGTATACATGATACCAATTGCGTATATCTTAATTCATGCCAATTTTTGTATATCTTAATTCATCCCAACTTTTGCATAACTCACATACTAACAAGCACAAGGAAAATAAAACGATTAGTAATAAATATTTCAGAGCTGCGACAAAGATGTAAACTATCGTAGGAAATCTATAAAAAAATTCATATTTTGTATTAAAGATATAAAATATGTTTGGAGTAATTGCTAATGTCATGAACTCGTTTCACTTCTGAAACGAAATGGAATCGTCCACTCTAAAGTATACAGAGATAGTTTATAAACTTTACACTGGTCTGAAATGGGCCGCATAAGCAGAATGATATTCGAATTATACAACAGAAGCAGCTCTAAACTAAACTGTTTTTCTGTGTTACACACTCCATGTATGTGTCTCGTTGAAAACCCGGAAGCTCCGTCAGAGAAAAATGCATATTGTATATTTTATAACGTAGTGCATGTATAAGGATTGTTCTCGGGTGAAAATCCTGCTGCCTCAGGTTTTTCTACAACACGCGTACGTTATGTATATTATATTAATACATATTTTATTCTAGAGCTGCTTGTAACTGCATAATTCGAACTTTATTCTGCTCATGCTCGGCTATTGCAAGCCAGTCTATATTCTATACGCTATTTGTGTACTCATCAAACTGGATGATACGACCTCATTTTAGAATGATACGAGTACGTGGCATTGACAAGCCGCAAAATTAGCGAAATATGTATCAGTCACTCACGTGGTCTCTTTCGGTGAGATTTCATTTCGCCTAGCTTTTGAATCATATCGTGATTTTTAACACGTTTCGCCTAAAACGGAATTATTCCGTTGGAAAATTGCCTGTCACTGGGAAATTTGTCTGTCATTCGAAAATTTGTCTGTCGTCTTGTTTTTCATTCATTCATTCTTTCTTTCTATCTTTCTTTCTTTCTTTCTTTCTTTCTTTCTTTCTTTCTTTCTTTCTTTCTTTCTTTCTTTCTTTCTTTCTTTATGTATGTATGTATGTATGTATGTATGTATGTATGTATGTATGTATGTGTGTGTGTATGTATTTCAGCTAATGAAGCGCTCGTTCATGTGTCTAGATCTTGCCAAGATTATTTAGATCTCTTTGTGCTGTTTTGCATATATATACAGTCAGCTATACCCTTGTTTCCAGTCTATCTTATCATGATGTCAGTTCACAAGCATATTCGATGACTTCTTGTTGTGTCAGTATGGTCTTGTATAGTGACCCGTACAGCATTTTATGGCCAACATACAATAACTCAGTAGATTTGATTCTCGACAGCGGTCTTTGAACTTTCAGCTTTTCTAGTATAGCAGTATTTGTTAACACGTCTTTCCAGCTTATACTGCCCAATCTCCGAAAGATCTATATCTCAAAGGTTTCTGTCTTTATCACCGTAGCTGTGTACATCGTCCAAGTTCCTGCTCTGTAGAGGACAATTGTCATAATATAACAGTTTTCTAGCCTCAGTTTTGGGTGCAGTACTATGTCTTTTGAATTCAAAATATTTTACATTCCCGTTGTTTTAGCTTTATTTATTCTTTGAATAACTTCTGAATGAACTTATTGATTTATTAATTGTCCAAAATACTTGAACTTTTCACTTGTTTCGGCTCATGTCTATCTAGATTGTATATATAAATTGCGCGCGCGCTTGTGTGTGTGTGTGTGTGTGTATTAATGTTTATTTTCTTCTTACTTATAAACACGCTGTCAAACATTAATTGACGAATCACTCAATATATGTTATCAGAGTTACATATTTGATTTTACAAGGAAAACTTTGGTAATGACTTCACACGCATACTTACAGATACAAACACACACACTCACACACGGACAGGGCTATGGAGATTACAATAGTAGCTTATCTAGCTAAGATACTGAATGTCTGATAATAGAAGAGTTGGTATCATGTTTTTTATATCTCTGCGTTAAACAAATGGGATGAATTGATCACATATACACTCACGAAGAAAAATATAGTGCATTTAGCACAAATTATTTCGCGGCAGATGTAGAAGTTCCTGTGACCATTTGAATAAGAAGCCGCCATTGAACTAAATAAAGTGAAATATTTAGGCACGCGTATATCGCAGTTGAGATCATGAATGGCTATTGTATAAGGCATGACTGTGTGGTAAGAATCTTGCTTCTCAGCCACATGGTTCCAGGTTTACTTCCACTGCATGGCACCTTGGGGACGCGTCTTCTACTATAGCTACGTTCGACCAAAGCTTTGTGGGTGGATTTGGTAGACAGAAACTGAAGGGAGTCAGAAACTGAAAGGAGACAGAAACTGAAAGGAAGGCAGCGAGCTGGCAGAAACGTTAGCACGCCGGGCGAAATGCTTAGCAGTATTTCGTCTGTCTTCAGTTCTGAGTTCAAATTCCGCCGAGGTCGACTTTGCCTTTCATCCTTTCGGGGTCGATTATTAAATAAGTACCAGTTACACACTGGGGTCGATATAATCGACTTAATCCGTTTGTCTGTCCTTGGTTGTCCCCTCTGTGTGTAGCCCCTTGTGGGCAGTAAAGAAATAAGAAACTGAAAGGAGTCCATCGTATATACATATGTGTGTGTGTGTGTGTTCGTGTCTGTGGTTGTATCCAACCACCGATTGACAACCGGTGTCGGTGTGTTTGCGTCCTCAAGCACCAAGCTTTAGAAATACGTACTGGTATCGACTCCACTAAAGTTTTTAAAGGCTGTACCCCAGCATGGTCTCAGTCTAATGACTAAAATAGGTAAAAAAGAAAAAGAACGATGAAAGTATCACCGGAGTGGATGAGTTGTTTAGTGGTTCACTTTGCATTTGTATGCAGACAAATACGATCAGAATCTATACCATTTAAAAGGGAGTTCTCTTAATATAGACTTTAGGTCTCACGAAATCTGTGAGGGAAATTTGGAATATAAAAACATTTCATGAAAGACCCTAAGACGAATTTCTGCCATATTTACTTGGTGAATTTATTCATGTAAAGTTTCATCGTTTTTCTACACTATCGATAAACCTGTCTGTTGCATGGTCACCCACATAACGGTTAATACAAGATGTTTATCAGTTGATTATAAAACTGCTGTATTTATCGTCAAAACCGACGGAGGATGCATTTATTCTTTCCTTTCTGTCTTTATCTTGTTGTTTTCTATCTATCTATCTATCTATCTATCTATCTATCTATCTATCTATCTATCTATCTATCTATCTATCTATCTATCTATCTATCTATCTATCTATCTAAGGAAAGTGAGAGTAGAGAGGCAAGTTTTGTCTAGCGAATGTTTAAAAAAAATATGGGTGAATGTAGCAAGGATGGCACGTATGAATGACGAAGCCACCTTGAGCATAATCCTATGAACCCGGAACAATTTAAAACAGAGAGTTACTTACTTGCAAATAAATGTGTTAACATGTGACATTAATGACCGACGTTACCGTGGTCTTTTCCGTAGGCTTTTCGTTCCATGGATAAACCTTATCTGCTTCCCCCTTTACACTTTACATCATGACATTTCTGTGATACACGATCCCTATTGATGGTTTTTTATTTTTCTTTTCTTTTTTTTCTTTAATATTATCCCTTTTGATCGAAAGCCTACCCCCACTTTTTTTCTCTCCCCCAAAAGAAAAGCTCTACTTTGTAATTTGTCCCCTCTGTGCCCAGCCCTGTGTGGCTAATAAACAAACATATCTATCTGTTTACATACTTATGTATAAACGAAGAGTGTACAATCCTAAATAGTTGTTTTGTCTTCCTTACTGTATGCATGTGAGATCTGGGCTACTTATTGTAAACATAAGGAAAGGCTACTGTGATTTCACGAAATGTCACAGGCCATATACTGGGTATCTCATCGCAAGTTATGTAAGCGACCTCGAAGCTCTTGTACACAGTCAATCTACCAGTATAGAGATCCTAGTATTTCAGCTCCGATTATGAAAGAGTTTAGTGAGGATGGAAGATGATCGTTTCTCCAAGTAACTTCTGTGTAGCAAGTTAACCCAAGGTACAAAAAAAAGCAAAACAAAAACTGCAACAAAAAAAAAAAAACTCGAAGAAACCTCACAAAAACAAAAAAAAAGATCAGCAGTAGACTAAAGGAAATTTAGTTACAAGGTCTGTATTAGTAATACAGAGAAAAGAATGAAAATCTTGGAAAATTGCTGGAAAGAATCTCTTTCTCAGTCATGAGCAAACTGCGGCCTACTGACATGCCATTCAATAATTATTTGAAAAATTTTGGCATTGTGGCCTACAAGATAATGGGTTATGTATCATATGATTCGCTTTCCGAAAATGGATGTACGTTCTTGCTCCAGATCGCTCATTGTTGAGGGAAGCAGTGCACCATAGAAAGCTGGAATTTTATGAAAATCGTATCAAGCATGAACAACACAAGAGACATGTTCCGTAAGGTCTTGATATGGAATTACCTAATATGTTGGAGCACTGCTCACTTTAACATGTACCGAGAGTGTCTGTCCAAGTAAGGCAAGTATTAATACTCATCAGAGATGTCACACACACACACAATCTAGTTGTTAATTATGCATTATACAGCATTTTTACTTGCAGGGAGTGTGCATAAGAATGTGCGTAAGGAGCCGGAGTGAAACGTCATAATTCTAACACTGCAAGAGGTGCCCATCATTGCTAGATCTGTACAAGAGAGTGCAAGTCCGTTGTAGGTCTGAAAAGCCACATACGTGCTCATGTTTTAAAGAACAATCAAGTAATGGCATCCCTTGAAGTCATATTGCGGCTCGGTGTGGCTCTTCGATGAGAAGCTTGCTTTTCGACCATGTGGTCTAGCGTTCAGTAGCACTGCGCAGTAAATTAGGCAAGTGTATTATAACCCTGGTCCGACCAAATCCTTGCAGGTGAATTTGAGGTAGAATGAAACTGAAAGAAAACTGTCGTATATATATATATTTGTATTTGTGTGTGCGTGTGTGTGTGTGTTTGTGCGTCCCCCACCATCGCTTGACAACCAATACTGGTGTGTTTGCGTCCCTGTAACTTAGCGGTTCGACAAAGAAGATAGAATAAGTACTAGGCTTACAAAGAATAAGTCCTGGGGTCGATTTGTTCGACTAAAGGCGGTGCTCCAGCATGGTCGCAGTCAAATGACTGAAACAAATAAAAGAAGAAAAAAAGAATATATAAATTATATAAATGTGATGAACACGCATTACTCAGTGGTTAGAACGTTGGGTTACCAGTCATGAGGTAGTGAGTTCAATTCCCGGACTGGGGCGTGTGTTGTGTTATTGAGCAATACACCTTATTTCACGTTGTTCCAGTTCACTCAGCTGTATAAATGATTGCGACGTCACTAGTGCCATGGTATATTAGCCTTTCCCTTGGATAACATCGGTAGCGTTTAGAGGGGAGGCTGGTATGCATGGGCAACTGCTGGTCTTCCGTAAACAACCATCCCCGAACGTGTGCCTTGGAGGGAAACGTTCTATGTGCAATCCTACGGTCATGAATGACCGTAGGATTGCACCTAGAACGTTTCCCTCCAAGGCGCAAGTTCGGGGATGGTTGTTTGTATGTGGGAGTGTGTATGTGTGAATGTGTGTACACGTGCTGTCGTATACACATACACACCAACAAACACACACAGACATATACATAACTAGCTTCGTTTAGGAGACTTAGAGCCAAAAGCAAGACGTGACTATATTTCTCATGTCACATTGCTGTATATCAGACTGGTGTCTGTCAGTACTTCTGAAACAGAAATAAATTGAGAAATTTGAAGTTTGGCTCATACTGCGTATCCCGCGTCTAATTGTGTTGCACTGACTTTTATTTTTTAACCTTCTAAATTCACATACATACATTCCTAAACAATAAATAGCATACATACATACATAAATACATACATTCATACGTACGTACATAGATACATACGTACATACATACACGTATAGTGGCTGCTTTGTCGTATACAATCAAAGCCATTGGAAGAATCATTAAAATGAGTCATTGATCATGAAATGTGAGGCCTTCATTTTCTTGCATAATGCAGAAGGAACCGGTGCCAGAGTACGAAGTCTTTCGGCATATCTTTTTAATCCTCCAACTGAACGACACATCTTTCCATAGCTTGTATTGTTCTGCAGTGAACACTAGCTGCAACATAATTTACAAGGGACCGATTCCCGTGCATTCTTTGATGGGTGACCAGGCCTGCATAATTTAAGCGTTTCCCCCGTCATATCACACACAGAAGAAAAAAAATCAATACCCCTTCATTTCCTACTGGTTCATTCTGTCTAAGCCTTCTCCCGATATCGTGCTTCGTACATATATATGAGCATATCTAGATATGCAATTATATGCATGAGAATATATACATAAATCAAAATATACAAATCTGCACGCATACATACATACATAAATACATACATTCATACGTACGTACATAGATACATACGTACATACATACACGTATAGTGGCTGCTTTGTCGTATACAATCAAAGCCATTGGAAGAATCATTAAAATGAGTCATTGATCATGAAATGTGAGGCCTTCATTTTCTTGCATAATGCAGAAGGAACCGGTGCCAGAGTACGAAGTCTTTCGGCATATCTTTTTAATCCTCCAACTGAACGACACATCTTTCCATAGCTTGTATTGTTCTGCAGTGAACACTAGCTGCAACATAATTTACAAGGGACCGATTCCCGTGCATTCTTTGATGGGTGACCAGGCCTGCATAATTTAAGCGTTTCCCCCGTCATATCACACACAGAAGAAAAAAAATCAATACCCCTTCATTTCCTACTGGTTCATTCTGTCTAAGCCTTCTCCCGATATCGTGCTTCGTACATATATATGAGCATATCTAGATATGCAATTATATGCATGAGAATATATACATAAATCAAAATATACAAATCTGCACGCATACATACATACATACACAAACACCCTGTTGTTAGTATTGAAATTCCAATGAAAAAGCCTTGGATACCCATTGGCAAGAGATTTTGAAATAAAACTGAACAATGACATGCTGACATACATACATAGAAGTATATGTATATATATATATATATATATATAATATATATATATATATTATATATATATATATACAAAGAGCAATAAAGATTCAAGTTAATTTAAAAAAATTTACTTGAATATGGTACCTAACTTAGATGCACCAAAAAAAAACTATACTGATTTAACAATACAGTAATGTGGGGTGATTATAAGCGAGAAAGAAGCAACAAGAATGGATAGGTTTTTAGTACGATCGTTTCATACAAGGACAGGTTTTATTAAAAGTTGCAAAGATTACAGCATATAAACGAGTCCCGTACTCATCAGCTAAAATACATGTAAGTTCTCTAGACATCCTAGTGTTTGAGGCTATACTCATGAAGTAATGTAGATAATTAAACAGATTTCTAAAGTTCATTAAAGTTCTTTAAAGATGATGTACAGTCTTATCACAGAATTTTAAAAAAGTTTTGATAGCATCACAGAGAAGGTGACCTAATCCATATGAATTTCCATAGATATCTATGAATTTCCATATCATATCTATGGAAATTCATATGGATTAGGTCACCTTCTCTGTGATGCTATCAAAACTTTTTTAAAATTCTGTGATAAGACTGTACATCATCTTTAAAGAACTTTAATGAACTTTAGAAATCTGTTTAATTATCTACATTACTTCATGAGTATAGCCTCAAACACTAGGATGTCTAGAGAACTTACATGTATTTTAGCTGATGAGTACGGGACTCGTTTATATGCTGTAATCTTTGCAACTTTTAATAAAACCTGTCCTTGTATGAAACGATCGTACTAAAAACCTATCCATTCTTGTTGCTTCTTTCTCGCGTATATATATATACATATATATTTGATTTTATACATACACACACACATACACACACACACATACACACACACACATACACACACACACTCATATATATGTATATATATATATGTAAATGGATGAATGAATTATCCTTTGTTTAGAGATAACATGGAAAAGTCAATAAACAATTACCAGTGTAGCAAAATTCACGCAAGTAACAAGGATGTAGTGACCTATTCAAAGGTAGAAATTCTGGGTTAACGTGCAGTAATTTGTATAGTATAAGGAGCAGGAGTGGCTGTGTGGTAAGTAGCTTGTTTACCAACCACATGGTTCCGGGTTCAGTCTCACTGCGTGGCACCTTGGGCAAAATTTCTTCTACTATAGTCTCGGGCCGACCAAAGCCTTGTGAGTGGATTTGGTAGACGGAAACTGAAAGAAGCCCGTCGTATATATGTATATATATATGCGTGTGTGTGTTTGTATGTCTGTGTTTGTCCCCCTAGCATTGCTTGACAACCGATTCTGGTGTGTTTATGTGCCCGTTACTTAGCGGTTCGACAAAAGAGACCGATAGAATAAGTACTGGGCTTACAAAAGAATAAGTCCTGGGGTCGAGTTGCTCGATTAAAAGGCGGTGCTCCAGCATGGCCGCAGTCAAATGACTGAAACTGGTAAAAGAGTAAAGAGTAAGTGTATAAATAAATAAATGTAGTTGAACGCAGGTGATATTCAAATTCTTTTACTTTCGACATATGTTTCGAAGACAACATTTGTTTTATTCCAAAGGAGTAAACGCTGTAAAATAATGTAATCTACTCATCAGGAAAGAAAGAGAACCTATCTCAACCACAAGACATTATAACAATTTTGATGACTGCATAAATGATAAACAGAACGCTATTAAGTATTTAAAAAAACACCGTTAGTAGATCTGACGTCAAAGGCAGACCATATGAAGAGAAAGGGTAAAGAAATAATAAGTACAGAACAAATAAAGAGGGATATATTTGTTGAAAAAATGTTCAAAGGCTTGGAAGTAGATTTATCTATTGAAGTAAAGTGCAAGGTAAATTGAATGTTCAAACTATACAGACGGGTATAAAACACTTACATGAGCTAAAGGTATGTTTCTGCCAGCGATTACATTTGTAAGATCGTTCTATAAGTGTATTAACAAGGGGATTCTTAGAGAAGAGAATATGGAAGAGTTCAGAGTTGCAAACGTTACAAAACCCTTTGCCCTTGTCATAAGGGAAAGAGATGGACAGGATGAACCAATCTAACTTAAAATCCTTATTGTTGTCTTTAAGATACCAAACTAATTTACTTAGCCCTGTGCTATTACGTTTACAGCTATCCCTTTAATGAAGAATAATGATTGGAAATTCTCTTAGATAACTGGGAAGAGAAAGCGTCATATAGAAATAGGCATCGGTACCGGAAGTAATTTTACATTGGTATATAGAATTCTTAATCTCAGAGACCAAATCTATGTTGTTATTACTATTATTATTATTATTATTATTATTATTATTATTATTATTATTATTATTATTATTATTATCATTATTATTATTATTATTATTATTATTATTATTATTATTGGAAGGGCTAGTTAACAATATTAATGTTGGAACTCTCAGAAAATGAACTTTTATTTAGCAGACTGGTATTATGAGATATAATTTGTGAAAGATTCTTCGTGTTGGAGAAGGCAACGCTAACTATATGAGAATTAATAATTAAATAATATCTAGAATTTTTTGGAAAGTTCTTACCAACCGCTTCATGGAACTACAAAGGAAGATTAAATTTAATTTTTCTTCCATACGGAATAACAAACGAAATAGTTTTCCTAATAACAGTCAAATTGTAAGTGGTACTGTCTATAAAGAACGGTGAAATACCTCTAGAGTGAAAAAATGGGCTTAAAGAACGGTTGCCTCCCTTACTCTGTAAAGGAATTTTATCATGTTTTGTGTTGGTGTCAATATTAGAATTAAAATCACCCTTCTTATTACAACTAGATTTCTTGTCTCGAATAGTAGATGAAGGGTGAGATTGTGCAGAATCAATGTATGTAACTTTTTCTTTATACCCTGCTTTAACTAAGGCAGAGTTATAAAATTCTGCCTTGTTAAAAATGTCAACATTGGCGGATAGTTTAGACAATCTAACTGAAATGTTTTTAACTAAATTCTTAGTAATTGCCCTAGCGTGTTTACTGAATGGACTAATATACTTGAGATTGGCGGCATGCACACAATAAGGCAGGTCTCTCTAGAGAGGAAATTAATGTGGTGCTGGCTGCCAGGAAATCTATCATTAAGTTTGATAACAATTTGTGGGTCCGGAAGGATACTCCTAACGCGTGCGATGTCCCAATGGGAAGTTCGGATTCTGCTCAAATTGTGGACTTAGTCAGCATATATATAATTCATGAAATGGTTGACCAGTTCCCAGACATCTGTGGGGGGTCTATATCGTGATGATTGTTTGCTTTACATCCAAAACGTTTCCAATCAAAAAATGCAGAAGGTCAAGAATAGGTTAGTTAGGTTTTTTCGTAGAATGGGCTTCCACATGGTTTTTGGCGATGAGATAACTAAAGCTAACTTCTTAGATATTACTCTTAATTTGCATAATAATTCATATTTCCCATACCACAAACCTTCCACCAAGCAGTAAACGTAATAGCACAGGGCTAAGTAAATTGGTATAATATCTTAAAGACAACAATAAGGATTTGACGTCAGATCTACTAACGGGATTTTAAAAAAATACTTAATAGCGTTCTGTTTATGCAGTCATCAAAACTATTATAATGTCTTGTAGAGATAGGTTCTCTTTCTTTCCCGATGAGAAGGTTATATTATTTTACACCGTTTACTCCTTTGAAATAAAACGAATGTTGTCTTCGAAACATATGTCGAAAGTAAAAGAATTTGAATATCACCTGCGTTCAACTCTATTTACTTATATATACATACATACGTATATATATTTATATATATATACATTATCGTTCACAAATCCAAAATTTTGGTATTTATGGGAGCAACCATATTCGAAGACTCATAAAATTGTCATTGAATGCTCAAAATGGGGAGTAGATAGCCAGCCGACAACTGATGAAATATCATTCTTTGTATTACATGTCCTTTTTTTCTCTCTCGTTATTTGCGTATTTAACTCATTTCTTTTTGTATTTCATTTTGTTTACTGTTGGTGACGTCCTGTATATATATATATATATATATATATATATATATATAATATATATATATATATATATATATATATATATAATCTATATTACCCCCACCACATATATATGTAATATAGATAATATATATATATTTATATATATATATATATATATATATATATATATAATCTATATTACCCCTCCCCCCACATATATATGTAATATAGATAATATATATACATATATAGATATGGTTATATATGTATATCAATATATATAAGGAAGATAACACAAGGTAGAAAATGCTAAAATGATTTTATCATGAAGTACATTTAAATACAGTTCTATATTTAAGAGATGAGGAATTGTGTACATAACTTACATTATTTACATTTGACGGATATTTGTCCTCAACTTGTTAACACAACGTTTCGGCTGATATACTCTCCAAACTTCATCAGGGGCCTTGGGGAAATTTCGAAGTTAGCTTCTCATTCCTATGCCCGTGAGCACATGGCGTAGTGGTTAAGAGCGCGCGCGCTACTAACACCAAGATTCCGAGTTCGATTCCAAGCAGTGACCTGAATAATAATAATAATAATAATAATAATAATAATAATAATAATAATAATAATAATAATAATAATAATAACAACAACAACAACAACAACAACAACAACATCGAAAAATACCTTAGGAATGAGAACCCAGGTTCGAAATTTCCTCAAGACGCCTGATGAAGGCTGGAGGGTATGTCAGCCGAAACGTAGTGTTAACAACAAACAAGATGAGCACAAATATCCGTCAAATGTAAATATTGTAATTGAAGTACATTCTAGTACCGGTTTCCATCTTTTAGAAATTTTCGACTAAGCGTAAAAGAAAAGCAATCAAATTGGAGAAAAAGAATTAAGTGAAAAGTTGTGTAGATATTTCCTTAGTCTTTAAATAGGTAAATATTTCCATAGTCTTTAGATAGTTTCTTTCTTTCTCTCTCTCTCTCTCTTTCTTCCTTTATGAATGCTTCGTATGTGGGTAGCAGTAGATCTGAAGGAATAGTTTGGGTACAGAGAATTGATGGTTTAAATAGAAGCAGCCGGGAAAAAGGGAGGAGGAGGAGGAGGAGAAGAAGCAGAAGCAGAAGAAGAAGAAGAAGAAGAAGAAGAAGAAGAAAAAGGTGGAGGGGAAGCTGAAGCAGGAAGAGAAGTAGGAGTAGGGAAAGAAGAGGGAAAAGGAGAAAGACAAAAAAAAAATACCGGAGTGCTGCGACACAGTAAATTGTTCGAGGAATCTTCTTTAATGGTCAAATGACCTAAAAGTGACTTGTTGTGGTCGTAGCAGTAGTGGTTGGAATTGTTCAAAATTCTTGTTGTAGTTTCATCTGTGGTAGTTTGATCATATTTTATGATAAAATTTGCTTCTTTGCTAACGCGCATAGGTTGCATTATAGGTTGCATTGTCCCTGAATTTATAGAGGGGAAAAATTCTAAATTTGAGTTGTTCGTTAGTGGCGCAAATATCGGTGTACTCGCTTAATCTTGTTTTTCTGTATTCTCATATTTTAACCTGGGATCTATGTACCGTCATCCTCTGGCGTAGACTGTTTTTAGTTTGATCAATATATTGTTCTCGACACCCTGAGCAAGTTAATACATGCATTAGGTTTTCCGAAGCACAATGTGAAGTTGCTTTTCACTGTAAAACGTTGACCTTGTTTGAAGGAGAATTCCGATCCTTCAATTAGGTTGACATATATACCACAGGCCTTCCACATTTTTTCTGTTGACTTCGATGTTGTTGACGAATGGGCCTGTGTTAGAAGACTTTTCATTGACTTGGGTTGTCTTTTGTTCTTTATGATGATATGCGTTTGGAGGATTAGATCCATTCTATGGTCCCTTTTCAGTAAAGGGATGTTCTGGAGGATGGCGTCGAAGGCCTCATTGTTTACGAGGTTGTGCGTGGATATGTATGGTATGTTTTTGGTTGTAAATCTTTCTTTATTCTGGGATGTCTGAGTTCGTGGATGCTTGTGCTCATATGGCAGGCGGCAGCGTAACGAAAACGGCCGAAATGTTTGGTGAATCATGAAGTACTGTCTCGAAAGTAATGACAGCCTTTGAGAAAGAGGAGAAAAGTTCCTCATCAAAACAAAACTCCGGAAGAAAACCAAAACTTTCAAATAGGGTCCGTCGGACTCTTACGCGAATTGTTAGACAGGATGACAAAAGTACAGCTTTTCCCAAAATTCATGCAAAGTTTAATGGCCACCGCGAGAGCCCAGTTTGCACAAAAACTGTTCGCCGAGAGCTGCACAAAGCTGGATTTCACGGGAGGGCTGCAATCAGAAAATCACTACTTTCAAAAACAAACATTGCAAAGCGTTTAGAGTGGAGTAAAAACCTACAGAATTGGTCCCAAGAGTAGTGGAAGAATGTTATTTTCCGGGACGAGTCATCCATTACCTTATTTCCTATCACCGGCTGAGTATATCTGTGGAGACAGCCAAAGGAAGCATTTGACCCAGACAGCCTTCTTCTAACTGTTAAACATGGAGGAGGATCTGTGATGATCTGAGTGGGAGTGGTTGTGGTGGGCTATATCGTGGAAATCCGCCGGCCCAGTGGTTTCCCTTCATGACAGAATTAATAGTCAAGACTATTTAAGCATTTTATCTGATCAAATTCATTCTATGGATGCCGAACTGTTTCCGGATGGAAACGCAATCTTTCAGGATGATAATGCACCAATTCACACAGCTAAAGTTGTTACTGAATGGCACGAGGAACATTCTTAGTGAAGTTGAACATCTTATTTGGTCACCACATTCCCCAGATCTCAATATTATTGAACAATTATGATACATTTTAGAAAAACAAGTAACGAGTCGATATCCTCCACCATCATCACTACAAGAACTGGAGACCGTTTTAGCTGAAGAATGGACAGAAATTCCTTTGGAAACAATTCAATATTTGTACGAGTCCATACCTCGTAGAATTGAAGCTGTAAATTACTGCGAAAGGCGATCATATCTAATATTAAAATAAATTTGTTTGAAATTTTAAGTTGTTTCCATTATTTTGTCCAACCCCTGTATACATATATATAATATTATGTTATATATCCAACTATATACTATTTATAAAGAATCAAAGCGTATCAGTTCATGGTATTTCACGGACTGGCTAGACAGATTCACGCAGAGCAGAAATCTATTATCACTTTCAATGCAACGATGGAGACCAATCACTGTTGTGTGTTTTGCAATTCCAGTTGATTACCAGTAATGTGACTAATATTACACACACACACATCCCCCTCACCCCCTCCAACCTACACGTATATGCAGGTATATATGATGGACTCTTCGCCGAAGACGACGTATGACCATTCAGCTTTTGCCGAAGGACATGCACAAGTGATCTGTTTAAAGTGATCAAATGTTTGTACCGCACATTATCTCACTTTATCTATCAAATAGAATTGCCTGGACAGTGACACCGTATGCAACGCGTCAACTGTCGGAGTGATGGCTGAGCAACTGGAGATGAAATGTTTTGCTCAAGAACACAACGCATCACTCGGTCTAAGAATTGAAATCACGATCGCAGATCGCGAGTGCAACACCTTAACCACTAGGCCATGTGATTAACACACACACACACACACACACACACACACACACACATACATACATACACACATGATGTATTTTTATTTATTTGTGTATTTATTTATTAAATGACACAGGTATGGAGCACTTATATTCAGGACTCAGTTTCTCATCAGAAGCTATTTACAACGATACTGAAATCTACTTAACAGCACCACCTAGAATAAAACATCTATTGATGTTTTATATTACAGTCGTTCTTTGGGCACCATATACCATTCGAATGAAAAGTTATTGTTTGCAGTGATATATCCAGATGTTGGTGGTTTGCCTGGAAAATACCTGTAGATATTCATCCTGGAACCGTCAGAATGTAATGCAGTCTCTTTTTTTGTATTATGTATCTTGGCATGATGCTAAAGAGAGCAAGGCCGGTAGCGGTAGACTAGATAACTTATATTTCATTTAGAGATTTGAGTAAATTTAATACTTGTTTAATATTGAGCGTGTTGATTAAGGTGATCACCCTTAATTCCCAAAAAATTGAGCTTGTACCTCTATATATTTCTTTACTACCTACAAAGACAGACAAACGTATTAAGTCGATTATATTGACCCCAGTGCGTAACTGGTACTTAATTTATCGACCCCGAAAGGATGAAAGGCAAAGTCGATCTCGGCGGAATTTGAACTCAGAACGTAACGGCAGACGAAATACGGCCACGTATTTCGCCCGGCGTGCTAACGTTTCTGCCAGCTCGCTGCCTTTCAGCTTGTACCTGTATAATGTACACTTTGTACAAAAGATAAGAATCAAAATGTGTGAAGATAAGCACTCATAAGAATAGTGGCACGAACAAGAGAAAAAAATACTGTTGTTAAGTAACATTAGCGACATCAGAAACAGTGGCAATAGTATAAGCAATACTTGGATACAATAGATGCGTTGAGACCAATAGTCGTCAAAGTAACTGTGTCAAACACAGAATCAGCGAGAATAGAATTTGCACTAATAGTTGAATCAACTGTAAGCATTGGCAACAATTGTTGCAACTAATGTTGCAACAAGGATCGTATGAACAGTAACAGAAAATATCTCAGCAGTTGAGGCAACATTAGCAACAATAATGTTGCCAAAATTGATAGGAACTGTGACTAAACATGAAGAAGGAAAAATAAACTTAGAAGCAATAACAGAACAACTGTAGGCGCGATAGCAGTTGCGAAACAGTAGTTGAGGTAACGACGCTAATAGCTCAAGCGTAAATAGCAATATGCAACAACAACAACATTGCTGACAAGATCAGTGTCTCTAGTTAACTGTAATCAGAATAGAAGCAAGCAGTGACCACAATAGTAATAATAGCAGTTGAAGCATCAGCGGTAATAACAGGAACATCGGGCACAATAACAGAAGCAACTGTAGCGAAAGCAACAACAGCAATAATAGAAGCTGTAGTAATAACAGCGATCATGTGAAACAGCTTAACAACAAGCAGGAGTGGCTATGAAAGCAGCAAGAATAATCACCGAAGCAACGGGAGTGACATTAGCAATAGGAACGGCAGATATGGGATTAGCAACATCCAAAACAATACGGACTTCAACGGCAGCTACACTAGTAGAGTTTGCAAGAATGGTGATGTAGTAATAGCAATAGTGATAATGAAATACAAGGAGAAAAGCAATTTTGAGACAAAGCACAACTGTTTATCGTAAGTTAGTAGCAAAAATTAAAGCTAAATAAAACCGAATTATCAATAGTAACAATAGCAACGTCGACGATACCAGTAACAATGAAAAACAGGTGAAACAATAGCAGCATGAACGGAGCAATAGTAGAAGCATTAGCAACTGCAGAGACTTCAGATAACAGGTATATATTGTTGCAGAAGCTGATTGTGTTCGACAGACAGGAAATTAGTAAACAAAGACAAAAGCTGAAACAGTAAATAACGATAAAGAAAAGGATTACATGCGCTACAAGTGTGTACAAGCTATATACGTAACATGCTGTATACGCGTGTTAACGTGTGCGTCTATGCATGTTTAGTGTGTGCGTGTGCACACGTTTGGCGAGGTTTATGTGTTTGTAACTTTTATATCCGCATATAAGAGTAGTTGCATGTGTACGTAAGTGTATATATTTACAAGCACGTATACATATATATATATAGATACACACACACGCACACACACACATACATACATACATATGCACACATATATATATTTATGTATGTATATATATAAATTTAATACAAGTATTTTTATAGATATATACACAGGTTTATACATATGTGCATATCTCTCTCTCTATATATAGATGTATAAAGGTTTATATATATATATATATATATATATATATATATATATATTGGTACCAAGGTATCGGTTAAACTTTTGATTAATCTGCAACAAGATTATTCATCTCTCTATTTTACCAAATATATATATATATATATATATATATTATATATATATATATATATATATTTATACATATACATACATATACATATATATCACCGTGATTACCGTGACCGACCAGACTATCAGATGTTGCTACACATCGCTGGTCACAATGCGCTTCGCATTGTTTTAGCCTTCAAATGACGCCAGCCCGCTGGCTTAGCGAGCAGGCCAACAGAAGAAAGAGTGATAGAAAGTTGTGGCGAAAGAGTACAGCAGGGATCACCACCACACCCTGCCGGAGCTTCGTGGAGCTTTAGGTCTTTTCGCTCATTCACAACGCCCGGTCTGGGAATCG
Source organism: Octopus sinensis (assembly GCF_006345805.1). NCBI lineage: Eukaryota > Metazoa > Mollusca > Cephalopoda > Octopoda > Octopodidae > Octopus > Octopus sinensis. The sequence continues at coordinate 63,138,362 of NC_042997.1, forward strand.
AAACCGCGATCCTACAACCGCGAGTCCGCTGCCCTAACCACTGGGCCATTGCGCCTCCACACATACATACATACATACATACATACATATATATATATATATATATATTATATATATATATATATATATTCTCACTTGGAATATTGGCTCCCGAGCAACATCATCTAAAGCTATATTTGGTAACTCGAAATGTGGGCTCGAAGTCAAAGGCAAATTTTTTTCTCGACTTTTCTATCCAAAAGGGCTTTTTAACACAATGTTCACATGCAATCATTTTTTAGGATTTTGTAGTGTTCCTCGAAATCCAATATTCCCAAAAGAATTATTTCACTTACTCTCGAAAGTGTATAACATCTTATGACATCAATATTATGTATGTATGTATATATGTATGTATGTATTTATGTATGTACGTACGTAATTATGTATGTACGTACGTATGTATGTATGTATTATGTATGTATGTATGTATGTATGTATGTATGTATGTATGTCATTCAGTTTTATTTCTAGATTTCTTGCCAATAGATAAATAACCGGTTTGTAACCTAGATCCAAAGCTCTTTCATTGGAATTTCAACAACATTAACAGGGTATTTTTGTATGTATGCATTTGTGCAGAATTTCAACATCAACTGTATTTTTGTATGCATGCATTTGTACAGATTTGTATATTTTGTTTTGTGTGTGTATTCTCATGCATATAGTTGCATGTCTAGACTTGCTCACATTTACTTAAATAACAAACATCTGTCCTGTTTTTCTGTCTGTTTGTATGTATGCAGCGGTTAATCGCCAGCGACTGGAGATGAGGTTTCAGTTGACCGTTCTATTGTGTTAGCTGTTCCTGGATTAAGGTCTAATGACCATGGGATTGCATCTAGAAATTTCTCCTTCAAGGCACAAGTCCAAGCAAGGTTGTTTATGGAGCACCAGCAGCCACTCATGCATACCAGCCTCTCCTCTCCACACCACCGATGTTATCTAAGGGATAGGCAAAGACCTGTACAGACTGGCACAAGTGACGTCGCAAGTAATTTCCACACCTGATTGAACTAGTGCAGCGTGAAATCAAGTGTTTTGCTGAAGAACACAACACACAGCCCGGTCTGGGAATCGGATACAGTACCTCATGATTGTGAGCCCGACTCTCTAACCACTGAGCCATGCGGCTCCCAAGACCAACTTTCGTAATGAATGACTTAAGGATTGTACCTAGAAAGACCTCCGAGTCACAAGTCCGGGCAAGAGTGTTTATGTTAAGTGGTTGTGTAATTAAATTTTCAGATAGAATCAGTTCAACACAGCGTGGGACAACGGGTGAACCTTTAAAATTAAAGATATACTCCCTTCTCCCTTATGCTCGAGTACAGTTTCTATTTTTCCCATATTCCCTCGCAAAGCATGGGTCGACCAATACAAAAATGACACTTACTCAAGAATTCGCAATGAGATCGAATCCGGACTTTTTATTTTCGAAGCAAATTTCTTAGTTATTTAGGCAGGATGTTACATATCCCATTTCTTCAATAATTACTTGTATAAACATGTAATTATTATATGCATGTACGTATGTATAAACATCTCGGTGACACCCTACCAGCATTAATAGGTGCAGACTTGGCTGTGAGGTTAAGAAGCTTTCTTCTAAACCATGTTGTTTTGGGTTCAGTTCTTGGGTAAGTGTCTCCTACTTGCGCGCCTACGTGTGCGCTTGCGTGTGTGTATCTGTGTGAGTGTGTTTTGCGTTGTATATGCTCCCCACCATCGCTTGACACCTAGTGTCAGCTACTTCTGACCTGCTTGAGCTACAGCCATATATCACCTGCGAAGCATGCTCGTCTTTTTGAGAAGAGAACACGTTGGAAGAACGTTATGCTGACCATACTGTGACTTAGATGTAAATGAGACAGTCACGTGTAAAGTGTTTTTGCTTATAAATAGAAGGCGTGAAATTTGGAAGGAGAGAGCTGGTCGATTCTATTTACCTCAGTTCTCAAATGATATTTATTTTACCGACTCCGAAAAAATGAAAGACGATGTCGATCATGGTAGGATGTGAACTCAGAATGCAAAGACGGACAAATGCCGCTAAGCATTTTGGCCTCCGTGCAAACGATTCTGCTAGGTCATCACCTTAAGCAATAAGATAATAATCCTTTCTACCATAGACTGAAAGCCTTAATTTCCTTTTTCGAGGGAGGGGACTAGTCGATTACATCAACCTCAGTGCTTAACTAGTTCTTCATTTCATCGACCGTAAAAGGATGAAAGGCAATGTTGGCCTCAGCGGAATTTGAACTCACATCAATCGGAAGAAATGCTGCTAATATGTTTGTCCAGCGTGTAAAGAATTCTTCTAGTTTATCGTTTTCAGCATCAAGATGATGAGAATGTTTTCAAATTTTGGCACGGGGCGAGCAATTCTGTGGAAGACGGTGAGTCTATTTTATCCCTCTCAGTGCTTAACTGATACTTTTTTTATCGACCCCCTCGCCCACAAAGGATCAAAGATAAAGTCGAACCAGGCGGTACAGTCAAGCCGGAAGAAGTGCTACTAAAAATCGTGCCGAGCATGCAAATAATTCTGCTAGTACACTGTCTTCGGTATTAAGATAATTACAAGACAGAAAAATTAGACATCTTAAACCCAGCCGCGTTGCGTGATTTCTGATATTTATTGTGAGTTGAAATTTGTAGAGATTGTTGTTTTAACAATCACACATTTATGAGACCCTATAAGCATTTTCTTCTTCTCCAAAAGCGTTCGTGCGGGAATTTACTCAGTCTTGTGAAATATCTATATTTGTTGGTGATGAATCGCGAATGTGGCTCGTTGTCGGCTGCATCGTTACAAATTAAATGCGGTCAATTAGAACGCTAGTCGTACCTACAGTTTATTTATGTTTATTTATAATTTAAAATCATTATTTTAAAATGCTTAACAAGACCTTGTTTGCAATAGCTAGTACTAAGCAATTTAGAAAATAATCGAAAGTTCATTGTCCGATGATAATAAAGATATAATTATTTATTCACAGGCGTAAACAGAGTATGAATATTTTATTTGCAAAATTTCAGTTGCATCTTAGTCAAAGTACAATCCAGAAAGCTATTAACTGAGTATGTGAATGATATACCAAACCGTTACGCCTAGAAACACTGTCATCTCTATATAATAATAGTCGATATAAATGTAGCTAGGATGGTGTGGCTGATTTCTCCTGTTACCCTCCACATTATATTCAGAGAAGGGGAGAGAGATTGAAAGAGAGATACAGAGAGAGGTAACATAAATTAGAGACGACAGAGAAACGTTGAAATTGACAAGCAGAGGTAAAGAGAAGGCAAAGATGACAAAAGTTTTGTATCGATGGCCGCTCATGACAGGTATTTACACATACGCATTCCCAGATGCACGCAATCTTATGTTCATGACGCACAAAAATAGACATAATTTTAGTTTAAACGGAAAGATAAACTTGATACGCAGTTGGTACCGGGAGGTAAAGAAACAGAAGGCTTACGTAACGATATATGGAAGCATATATATGTACACAGAAACAGACATACGCACATATATCAAACATACATTTATCTATCTATCTATCTATCTATCTATCTATCTATCTATCTATCTATCTATCTATCTATCTATCTATCTATCTATCTATCTACACACACACACACACACACACACACACACACATATATATATATATATATATATATACATATAAGTATGCTTATCTTTCCCTACATAATAATAGACGATATAAATCTTGGTTGATTCGTTGATTTTTCAATACACTTTTTATATTGCATTGAGGGGAAAGAGTGAAAGAGAGGTATAAAGCGAGCTAATATGAGAGATGCAGGATGGGAGCACGTAGTTGCTAAAGATAGCTATCTGAAAAATACGACATTCTTTAAAGAAAATTTTGCAGTGATATGTTTTTGATAGAGCAGATTACAAATTATGCGGATAGAATTTAAAAAATGAAAACACATTTTATTGCAAATAAGCAAATGAGGAAATTATTTTATTTAATCTTATTTTAATGTAATCTATATTTTTCCTTCGAGTATTAAAATTTATCATTTTAATATTTATTTCATAGTTTTACATAAGCACCAAGAAATTCGATGAAAATATGCTATTATTTTAAGCATATCATATTATCTGGTATTAGACATGGTAGGAAAAGCATACTTTCAAAGTTACCCGTCATACGATATCCTAGTGACTCTATCGTTTTAAAAAGAATCTATCGTTTTAAAAAGCAAAAAGCAATTCAATAATAATAATAATAAAAATGATAATGATAATAATAATAATAATATAATAATAATAATAATAATAATAATAATAATAATACCGGCTGATGACAACGTGTCTCTAAAAGAAATGGAGAAACTCTCAAAATACAAAGACCTGGAAATAGAGGTAACTAGAATGTGGAATCTGAAAACAGAAACAATTCCTATCATAGTAGGTGCATTAGGCATGATAAAAAAATATTCAGACAAATACATAACAAAAACACCAGGACTTACAAACACATATAACATACAGAAAATTGCACTACTAGGCACTGCACACATCCTACGCAGAACACTTTCCATACAATAACCATCAGAGCATCACAACAAATCACAGCACATACCCAAGGCACACAGAGCTGCGCTCGGTAGTGAAGTGAAAGCACGTTATAAAAATAAAACTACTGAATAATAATAATAATAATAATAATGATGATGATGATAATCTCAGTAGTAACAAGCAGGTTCGAGAAATATGTCGGAGAAATTGGAATTGACATGAGAGCAGTGCAGGACCAAAAAACTACCCTGTTGGGGACAGCTTGGATTTTGAGATTGATGCTTGAGTTTTGAGTGTCTTTCACAATATGTTAATATTCAGGTAGCAAAACTTATAATCTGCAGAAAGAGACCACGTGAGATCTCTGACAATAGGTTGCCCTCCTCTCTCTCTCAGAATCAAGTAAGACCGAGAGCTCTGAGAAGTAAAATAATGATGATGATGATGATGATGATGATGATGATAATAATAAAATACCCTGATGCAGTACCAGGCAATGGCTCTCGTGGCTTCTGATCTTAACTGATTGGAAATGTTATCACTACATTGTTTTATTTTACTATAAAACATGGACTACAGTAAATATTCTGCTCAATACCACAGATTTGCTTGTCAGTTGTTTGACCTTAGCCAGTTGAGCATGTCCTTTCGTGGCAGACGATATATGCGTCTCTGATCACATGAGGAGAAGTAGTGGGGGAGCATCATAGCCATGTGTTGAGAGGGATTCTTTGGGGTTTGGATAATTCACCTCTGGAAACGTGGGTGTTTCGTTCAACATTCTTAAACAACCCTTATTCAGGGACCTTTTGAGCAGGATGGGTTACCCGACCAGAAGAAAATTCTAACTGGGCCCCACCTGCAAGGTCATGTGCTGTTTATCTTGATATGAGATCACCAGGTCGCGCACATATGGTTGTGATGCGTATGCCTAGTATACCCTTATCAGACGGATAGATATGACGGGCATACTGGGCTTCGTATATTTTACCCCAGTGTCACTTTGATGGCATCGACTGCTCTCTCACTCAATAATAATAATAATAATAATAATAATAATGATAATAATAATAATAATAATAATAATAATAATGATAATAATAATGACAGTGCACGGAGCCTTCCAGTCTGAGAGTGACACCGATAGCCTGTACATGTCCAGAAATAAGAGTGGGAGAAGTTTGATTAGTTGTCAGAATTTATCAAAGCAGAGGAAAACAGCTCAGATTGGTATGTAAAATATACCGTAGAGCCATTTTTGAGACATGTGAAGAAGTCAAAATTGATAATTGTATAAAGAATGACAAACTTAAAGAGGAAAAGAACATGAAAAGAGAAAAATGTACGGTCAGTTCGCAAGAAATACAAAGGCCAAGACAGATACAAATAACCAGTCGTTATGGATGAGGAGTGATCTGAAGTTAGAGACAGAAGCACTTATATGCGCAGCACAAGAACAAACGTTGAGGACTATGTGAAGCGCAGAATCGACGACACTACCAACAGCAACACATGCAGTATGTGTATTGAAAGGGGCGAAACGGAATGGCACAGCGTTAGCGAATGACCGAGACTGGCACAACGCGAGTACAAAAGACGACGACATTACAGTGTGGCAAGAATGATCCATTGGAATCTTTATGGAAATCACAGCCTACAAAGAACAGAGATGTGGTAGGAGAAAACCCCAAGAGGTGTCACCGAGAATGAAGATGGCAAAATCCTGTGGGATGCAATGTTTCAGTGCTATCACCTGACCAGATATCGGAAACCAGACGTTGTTGTAATGAATAAAAAATTAAGAAATGTCTGGAAATTTATAAAATAGCACCTATTCTGCGAAACTTATCTGTAAGTATGAGATCATGGTGAGCGACACTGACTTTGAACTGTGGCAATGAATCTCTCAATGCCGGAGATGTAAGAATTCTTTGTGGTATTTTTCAGGGTGATTCTCTATCACCACTCCACTTTTGTCTAGCCTTAATACCTCTCTCGAAATGGCTCAATGATATCCAATATGGCTATAAAATGTTTGATAAAGATATAAGCCGTCTCTTTTACATGGATTATTGAAAGTTCTTTGCAAAAAGTCACCAAGAACTATAAGACTTACTAGCAATTCTTGAACATATTATTTATGACATCTGGATGAAATTTGGCCTCGATAAAGATGCAAAAGTTACCTTTATCAGAGGAAAATGATAGAAGCATCCAACGTTAATCTTGACCAATAGGATGTCATAAAGGAGTTAGAACTATCGGAGAGCTACAAATAACTAGGGGTATTAGAAGGTGATGAAATCAAACACTCAATGATGAGCAAAATGATCAGACAAGAATGTTATCTCAGGATAAGGACAATACTCAAGACAGAGCTGAATGCAAGAAACAGGATCGAAGTGATCAATACATTAGCCATACCGGTCGTGACTTTCAGTTTCAATATTATTGATATCTGTAAACTTGACAGAAAAATTCGAAAATTGTTGACAATGCATAGAATGCACCACCCTAAGGCAGATATAGAACGACATTACCTCCCAAGAAAAGTGGGTGGCCGTGGACTTTAGAACTGGAATTAACATTGAAAATTTTCCCAATTGGCCTAAACACCTACCTAAAAAACTCTGATGACTGGATGTTGAAACTTGTTTTAAAGCATGGAAAAAAGAAAACATCAAACTCAGTAACAAAACAGGCAAAGGAATATCTAAGTGAATTCCAGATACAACAAATCCGAATTAGCCGTACTGGAAACAAGCACAGAAAAACGTTTATGAAAGCCCGCGCTAAAAGTAATACATTAGATATTCTTACTGATAACTCTCTCTATGGCAAATACACAAAGCGAGCTAATAATGCTGATGTTGACAAAGCCCTTACCCATCAATGGCTAGTGTCTTCTGGCTTCAAATCAAATCAGAAACAGAGGGGTTTATCATAGCAACCCAAGATCAATGCCTACCTACAAGAAACTACCAGGCCAACATATTAAAGAACGGGAGTAGCTCAACATGTGCATGTAAACAACAAGATGAAACCATTGATAATGTCTCCATGTGCAGTCTTCTTGCGTCTACAGAGCATCTCAACAAAAACTTGGGACCTCCCCCAAACTAGTAGGAACACAAACCAACTTCAGTGCTTGAAAATGACCACATCTCACTCCTCTGGAACTTCACCGTTCAAACTGACAGAAAGATAGACGCGATAGGCCAGATATTATATTGAAATACTTCAGACAAAAATCATGCCTCCTCATTGATATGACTGTCCCAATCGACATAAATGTATCTGTCAAGACTTACCAAAAACTCAGCAAGTGTAAAGATCTTGAAATAGAAACTGGCAAGAATGTGGAACCTCAAGGCTAAAACAATACCTGTTGTGATAAGTACCCTAGGAATGATAGCAGAAGGGCTGAATGCTACCCACTTTAGATACCAGCAAGTTAAAAAATGGAAGAAATAAAAAAAATACTGTTCATGGGAACTGCCCATATCCTATGTAAAGTACAGTCTATGTAATCCCAAGTTTTAAAACAATCTTATAATTTTCTTGTTTCCTTAGTCATTCTTTAGAACAATACGTTGTGCAAAACATAATAAATGGAACCCTAGTTTTAACACGAAACTCGAACTTCTAACTCGTTGTCTCTTGAGGTCTTCTGGGTGAGACTTGGAGTCAACCTGTACAAATACAAAGCAAAAGTCAAACATGTAATAATAATAATAATAATAATAATAATAATATAATAATAATAATAATAATAATAGTAGTAGTAGTAGTAGTAATAATAATAACAATAATAATAATGATAATAATAATAATAATAATGGTAATAATAATAATAATAATAATAATGATAATAGTAATAATAATGATAATAATAATAATAATAATAATAATGATGATAATAATAATAATAATAATAATAATAATAATGATAATAATAGTAGTAGTAATAATAATAATGATAATAATAGTAATGATAATAATAATAATAATGATGATAATAATAATAATAATAATAATAATAATAATAATAATAATAATAATAATGATAATAATAATAATGACAATAATAATAAACAGGCTCTATCTTCCATGAAAGGAAGGTGTAAAGGCCTAATCTAACTTGAAACTTCCTATAAAACGACCACGATAGGATTCCAAGTGTATATCCAAAGTAAAACTGACTGGAGGATAGAGCTGGTAAGGGAACACCAACAGAGTAAGAAACTGCACTCAGTCTCAAAGGCAGCATGTAAATATAGACGAAGGGTTAATCTCACTGATCACAATATTAATACGGACGACACACCACCCACCAAGACTGTAAAATGAAAACCAAATAGGAAAGCTTCAAGGAAGTATCAAAACTGTGGCAAGAAAAACCATTGTATGGGCAATACTCCAAATGAGCTGGGGAAGCTGATGTTGATATGAAAATAAACAATCAATGACTGTAGAGTGGGGGTTTTAAAACCGAAACAGAGGGATTTATCCTAGTGGCACAAGATCAGAGACTTCTCTCCAGGAACTATCAAGCTGACGCCACACACAATGAGGTAGACACAAACAGTAGATTCTGAGGTGATAAACTTGGAGCTATTGACCACATTGTTGCCGGTTGCTCAGTCCTTGTCCCTACAGAATATAAAACCAGGCATGATCGTGTTGGCCAATACTTGCACTGGAACATATGCCGTCCCTATGATATCCCATATCATAAGAACAGGTTTGAACACCATCTCGACTCAGTCACTGATGGAGAGAATGTTACCATCTTTGGGACTATGGGATACACACAGAAGGCAAATAAATGCTAACAAACCAAACACCATCATCAATTACTTAAGACAAAGAAACATGTCTGTTAATAGATATGCCAGTGCCTACTGATAGAAACATCTCAGCAAAGGACTTTGAAAACATGTCGAAATATAAAGACCTTGAGATTGGGATATCTAAGAAGTGAGAATCAAAACCCAAAATTATCAATGTTGTTGTGGGTGCCCTGAGAATGATTAGGAATTGTAGTGACAAATTCTTTGACCAGATAATCGGGAAACCAACAATTTTAAAAATTGTGTCGACATCATCCGCCCACATTCTCAGGAAGTTTCTCTCCAACAAATGCATACGTGCCGTAGGTTTCCGGTTGAGAGCCGGTCGGAAGATTAAAATAAAAATGCAAATCAATCGGATAATAATAATAATATAATAATAATAATAATAACAATAATAATAATAATAATAATAATAATAATAATAATAATAATAATATTCTCTCTTTTACTCTTCTACTTGTTTCAGTCACTTGACTGCAGCCATGCTGGAGCACCGCCTTTAGTCGAGTAAATCGACCCCAGAGCTTATTCTTTGTAAGCCTAGTATTTATTCTATTGGTCTCTTTTGTCGAACCGCTAATTTACGGGGACGTAAACACACCGGCAACGGTTGTCAAGCGATGTTGAGGAGACAAACAGTCACACAGACATATATACACACATGCATGTACATGTATATGCATATACGACAAGCTTCCAGTTTCCGTCTACCAAATCCACTGACAAGTCTTTGGTCGGCCCGAGGCTATAGTAGAAGACATTTGCTCAAGGTACCACGCATTAAGCCTGAACCCGGGTCCATGTGGTTGGTAAGCAAGCTACTTACCACATAGCCACTCCTGCGCCTAATAATAGCAATAACAATAATAAAAGTAGTAGTAGTAGTAGTAATAATAATAATAATAATAATAATAATAATAAGAAGAAGAAGAAGAAGAAGAAGAAGAACAAGAACAAGAACAAGAAGAACAACAACAACAAGCAACATGTAAACCAAGAAACAACCCATTAGTGGCTGAGAAGTTCTGGACTGAAAGCAGAGACTGAAGGTTTCATAATGTCGGCACAACATCAAAACTTGCTTACCAAAAACTATCACGCTAACGTTCTTCAAAACGGTTCTGATCCTAAATGCAGATTCTGTGACAGGTTTGACGAAACAATAGACAATTTCGTCTCGGGCAAATGATATTCAAATATTCTAAAAAGGAGCAAATGATATTCAAATATTCTCAAAAAGGAGCAAATCAGAAATCTGTTTCAAACGGAAGCTGTAGATTAAATACTTATAAAATAACATACAATTGGATATATTTCTGCGTGGCATAACAGCAAAGGTTTGATATATGGGATTACTAGAGGTGAAAATCTCTTCTTTATCAAATGTAATTTCGATTTACCATTCAAAATCACAATGCTGTAGCTAGGAAGGATAAATTTTCTAAGTTAAGATTTCCAAAGGATTTGTTGCATTAATCAAGAAATAATTGGAGAATCGTCTACAGATTTTAACTTCGTATTGTGCCATTTGATTATTTAATGTTACAAGGAGATTTAAATAATCCAATGACACTACTCACATAAATATTATCAGGAATAAAACTAATCCGGATTCAAGACGATAATAATGATAAAAATCTTCAATGCTAGTAAATTATGGCATGTATGAGCTAATTCCAAAGAAATTGATACTAGAATAAAGGCCAGTCTATGAACTGCAACTTTATAAAATAACATTTTGGACAATATTCGTATATCATGGGAGAAAATTACAGGCCATTACGAAGACACAACTAATAGGCAAGAAAAATCGAATTCCCATATTTATCCATCATGTACATTTGATAGGACAATTTTACATCTGCTTTCTTGAGAAGAAAGCAGAGATAAAATTGGAAAGGTAAAAACCTATTAAAATATGAGATTACGAGAATTAGGAACATAGAATTCGTAAAGAGTGTACCTCTGATAACTGGATAACTGGCATATTTACGGACAGCCTGCAACCACATATTCTCAAAGCATTAGCATAAGTGTGTTACCTTTATGAAAATTAACAACAGAGAATTTTTTAAATATTTTTAAAGAATTCGAGGTAATACAATAATCTTTTATACCAATATGGGGTTAATTGGGTAAAAGAGGAAACGAATCAATTCATGAATAGGAACGTTATTCCTATTGAGGAAACGTTTAAGAATCGGATCGTGATTTGGAATATTTGCTTAACAATACTCATTAGCCACATAAATAATTTAAGTTTGAAATTACAGTACTGAAACCAAAATAACTTACATTGAATCTATTCTTTATTGTTTGTAACTCTCCACCCCAAAGAGAAAACATGTCTTGCAAGCAACTAGCACATGCAAGAGCTACCAGTCGAGAACTCCGCATACGGGAATCCAGCAAGTGTATGGGGTCATCAGGAGAGAATGCGTGCCGTTTCGGGCCTACATCTCGACGGCATCAATACGCACCGGCTCCCTTCACTGATATGAGCCCCTGCTTACTAGATTAACTGGTTATTAAATATAGCTCAATATTTTTCTAGCCACCGCTCATCGTCTCTTTTTAACCAAATTCAGTGGGCTAGCTTTCTCCACTGTAGTTTGGATATGGTGGTATTTACCTTACATGGTGGTATTTACCTTACAATGAATCAAGCCTAACGATAACAACAGTTGTCTCACACTGTGTCTAACAAGCCCTCTACATCCGACTTCGATTGGAAAATGTTCCGCTTTCCAGCCTGCGTCTTCACATTCTTCTAGGAGGTTTACATAACGGTCAATCTTTCGAGCCCGAGGAACCGTTAACTCGACTAGATTTACAACTTTCTTTCCTTCATGCCACATTAAAATGTCCGTTTTTTTTTCGTAACTGGGATGGGAAAGAGTCCCTGGCACCCTGGTAAATCTGCAGTCACTTCCCAATAGCCATTCCACTTTTCATCTCTCACAAGAAGTTTCTTGTTCTTCTTGAAACGTATCCGCTGGCCTGAGCGCACGAAGGTAATGATATCTCTAGTTGGTACTTTCAACGGTTTCTCTCAGTGTTGTTGAGATAAATTTGGTTCTTTATAGCATTGAAGATAACCTTAAGGACCAAGTTATGTCTCCATGCATACCTGTTCAATGCTAATGAACAGTTGGAAAGAATGTGTTTCAGCGTTCCGACCCTCCCGCATTTAAATATGTCATTCCCTGAGACGTTCTATCTTGCTAGATTTGTAGGTAATGGCAAAACATCATAGGATGAACGAATCAGAAAACTTAGCCGAGATGTGGTCCACTTCCATATCTCATCCCAACTTATTTTCTTCTCTACAACATGTTCTTCCCATCTCGTCATCTGTCCTTGATGAATACATCGGATCAAAATAAGCTCTCTTCTCTCTGCTTCACTCGTTTTGAGGCTGCTGCTAACAACTGATCTGCATTCGATTCTCATCATACTTGCGAACGGTCTGAACTGATCTGCGCCAAAACCAAGTCATATCCGATGGTTTTGCGCTGCACCTACCATATGTCTGTGTGTAAGAGAAGACAAGATGCCATCAATCTCTGCTTCTGCTTTCCACTTCCTGGCTGTTTTCACTTCCGGTGGGTTACGCCTGATTTCCATGCCTTTCGATTCTCTCAGCATCATCACCACCCGTATCTTCCCCAGTTTATATATTTCGGCTATTGACGCTAGTGGTAACTGCAACGAACCTCTTTTACAATGAAGAGCTGAACTGTTCAACATCTGAGGTAGGCCTAGCCACTTTCTAATTAACACATTACATGTTTGTTCAATGATCTGAACTCGTGACAAGGCTACCTCGTATATTAAAAGTGGCCACGAAAGTCGTGGGTACAAGCCGAACTGCAAGCACCAACTTTTATAGTTACCTGGTAACTTCAAGTTATCAATCGCTGATAATCCATCCTCGACTTTGTAGTGGAAACATTTGTAGTGAGGAAAAAATAAATGCCCAACCGTATCCCTTCTTGTTGACTCCAGTTCTTTCAAGTATATATATATATATATATATATATATATATATATATAATATATATATATATATATATGTATATATATATGTATGTATATGTGTGTGTATGTGTGTGTATGTATATATATATGTTTGCATGAATCTATATATGTATATATATATATATATATATATATATATATACATGCATATCTTTTTGCGTCAATGTATGTACGTGTGTAATGCTTTAAGTGCGAAAGTGAAAGAATTATATTTAGGTTGAGAATTAGATTTGTTCAAAAATTTAGCACACTCGAAATAAGTTTCGGCAAATATGTATCTCTTAATATCTTTGAATGTCGCGGTATAAAGTATAGAATATATATATTTATTTCATTTTGTTTTGCGTCAGTCAGTTACTAAGAAAGTTTTAACTGCAAGGTATGAATTTTGAAGCATGTATGCCGATATCTCAAGCATTCATAGCATTACCAAATTTAAATATAATTTCTCATTGAACAAGAACTTCTAGTATTCTATGTGCCTGTGGAGTAGCATAATCGAGTATAGAACTTTTATGACAAAATCATGTTTCTATTTGAAGCCAAATATGAAAGTAGAGGCTTGTAGAAGACATTTTTTACGATTCATAAGTAAGGATATATTAATAAAATTGAACTTAATAGCAATTCATAGGTGGTATTATTTTCGATTTAGATGTAACTCAGCAAGTTAGAGTTTCAAAGGACAATTTGAGGAGGCATTTCCTTGGATTTGTGAAGTTACAATAAGAAGAAGCTATATTTCTGATGTACATATTAATCCAAATTGAAAAGATTCTTCAATTGATATGAATAATGGAGATAGAAAATTTTGACAAGAATAGCTCACCTCAGCAGTATTTATCTTAACATGATGTCCATGATCTGTGCGAAAATGAAAAGAAATTAAGTTGAAGAAGTCGCTGGCGTTATGAATGAGAAGTTTAAACAAAAATGATTCGTTGTCTACATTAACGTTTAGAAGAATTAATACAAGCTATGTATCATATTTTATTACAAAGTGCCATGATATAATAATTACTTCTGATTAAGATAACAAGGCCAGCAATTATAAAGGAAGGGAATTAGTTGATATCAACCGGCCAGCCGAATATTTGATTGGTACTTTATTTTATCGACCTCGAAAGGTTCTAAGGCACAGCTGGCATCAGCGGCATTTGAACTCAGAATGTAAAGAATCGGAACAAACACTGCAAAGCAATTTCAGTTCGCCTGAATGCATTTCTATCTGAATATTAGAAGAATATGCGTATGCCAATGTTGGGGATTACATTTCTTAAAATAATGGCTTATAGTATTAGTGGTTTCATTCCTTAATAAAGTTGAAACTTATTAAGACGTAAAGATGATATACAAAACGTAAAATCTTTTGCATTTTCACCATCTGTGTGTGTTTTGCTTCTATTAACTGAATAGAGACATGTAATTTCAGTTAGATTTTTTAAGTCTTCACTGACAATGCCGCCATCTTGAAATAATAATAATAATAATAATAATAATAATAATAATAATAATAAAAATAATAATAATAATAATTTCTTTCTTAAACAGAACTAACATAACTTCGGAATAGCATATTGTTTAATTATTGATATTAAAGATAAAACCACAAAACTAAAATTGAAAAGAAAATGTTTGAAAAATTGATTATTGGCAGTTATTAGAATTCTGATTGCTGCAACCCGTGGTGTAGTCAACAGGAAGCTACTTTGTGTGAAAAACAACAAATCCTCAGAAGAGATACAAACAAGTGAAACGGACTACATGTTATTACGGTATAAGTAAGTCAGAAGATAGGTATTTCCAAACCTTATTTGGACAGCACGAAACTGAGAACAGATGAATAGTTCCCTACTGCTCACTTCTAACAAAGGAATTTAACCGAAACAATGCAGCAGCATTGATGCCTTTTCGCACTTTTCTATTCCCTGTCCATGAAGATATCTCAATATTCAACAACGTGCTGTATAATTAGAAAATAGTCTATATATCCAACAACCTATGCAGTTAAAAGTAACAACCTACATTTTAAGGATTATCCAAGCAACTGCTGTACCACTAGGTCCCATCCTCCTATACGTGCTCGCACTGCATTTAAATGCATATAGAGAGACAAGTACTTTAAATAATGATATCTAGTGGGCTACATCATAGCCAGAGACTTCTGTATCTCAAGCAGCTAAGAGTCTTGGAGTTTATTTTACTTTAGCAACGACAAATGTTATGTAGAAGGTTCAGGAGTTAAAGGACCCAGTAACCTCTTTTGTGCTTCTCCTGATAAAAGCAACAACATTATATATTTTGAGACACCATCATAATAATATTCACATTTGCCAAGGCTATAATAAGTACAGGTTTAAAATCGGATAGCCTAAAGCTCATAGCAAGCCTTAAATTCATTTCTTCAGCAGTGTATGTATTGCAACTCTAACATCTGGGAGATGGTTTGGATATTCAGGTTTCCGCATGTTATCAAAATAGTTTTATTTCCATGTTGAGTTCACTTTCCCACAATCCAATCCCTAATTATTCAAATTATTTTAAGAATTAAAAAAATTCAAGAATAAAATACAACAGTTTCGAATCAAACGACACTGCTTTCAGAGTAGCTTAATCTTTCGCTCTTAATATATTGTAATTTACATAATGAAGTTACAAAATATATTAATGTCGACTGTGTATCGGTCCTGGAATACATTAGATACCAGAATGTTACACGCGTATTACTTTCTTGAACTACAACTTTCTAACAGAAATCTAATAGTTTTCAGCTGCTAAACTGAACAGATCTTCGCTAAGAATAATTCTGAACCATTTATCGCTATTTATCAGCCCTGGCAATACGGGTTATTTTACTAATCGTTCTCCTTTCCTCTCTCTGTCTATATGTATATGTGTGTGTTACGGTGTATGAGTATGTATGCGAGCGCGCGTGTATATTAAGTGTTATATATTATTTATAATCTAAAGGATTGTGCAAACAGTTTTTACTTTCACTGAGGTCGGTTTTACCTTTCATCATTTCGGGGTCGAGAAATTAAGTATCAGTTGTGTACTGGAGTCGATCCAATCGACTGGCCCCCTCCCCCAAAATTTCGGCCCTTCTGCCTAGAGTAGAAAAGATATTGTACGGAAAAAAAACAACGGCATTTCGAAACCTGACTAACCAGGTTGTGTATCACTCACTTCCCAGTCTCTTTTCCTTTCCATTCATATTATATATTAGAAATGAATGTAATATAAGCATTAACTGCTAAGATCTTTCAAACTTCAGTGACATTAAGCAAAATAAACAAACAAGTGAAGTGGGTTTGTTTTAAATTGTCGTTTATATTTTATAATATCATTTTATGAACACAAGATAAACACATTATTTTGAGTGTGCCTAATGTAAATTTATAGGAAATGTTTGTTCTTATGATATAAATAAGATATATGAAAATGGCAATAAAACATTTTTGAATATAGAAATTAATATTGTCATATATGGGAAGGTTATCAAACTGGTAGAGAAGAATAATTAGATTTGATCATAATCATATCTTTTTACAAGAAATAAAATGAAAAGTAAAAATATATCAAATAAGAATAAAAAAATTGAGCCTTGGTTCATCTTAGAAATTTCTCTTCATTTTGGTATTAAACATAATGTTATAATGTTTCTTCATTGCACTCTGAAACTCAAAGCAATGGATTGCTTCTCCAATGCATTTCCATTAACGAACCCCTCTATGAAGGATTTAAACACATATTGTCGACAATCTCATTCACTTTAGCTGTAAACAGGTTCAGTTTTGTGACACAAATTAAAGATGACAATAACAATTTGAAATTAACAAATTTGAACTCAATGGTTTGCGTTCGCTGATAAACAGGTGTTCAGTTATTTTTATAGCATAGAACATGTTTTTAAGTTGACTTGATCTAGTAGTAAATTCGAAAAGAAAATCTTCAATAATGTCCCTACGTAAGCTAAATCCATAGCTTATGGAGGCGAAGACTTATGAAACAAATTTGAACGTTAAGTAAATCCTTCTGGAATTATTCTGTATATATATATATATATATATATAATATATATATATATATATATATAATATATATATATATATATATTAGTTAAGGAGAATATGCAGAAATATTATGGAAATTGGTTTATTTGAATCTGCATAACATTATTTGCAAAGTTGTTCTGTTTCAAGCAGAGAAAAACAATGATATATATTTAGCGCATGCATAAGTTCGTCATAAGAATGCGTCGAAAATATTTTCGTATATCACTCTCTTTCTCTCTCTTTCCCCCGTTCGTGCCTTCTTGTCATTTATATTGCAGAACTTTGCATCGCATGCCTGCCTTTTTTTCTTGCTTCTTCGTGTTCTAAAACAAATATTACAAGTATTGTTTACACATCAATGTTTTTTCCATACATTTCCCTTTATAAATCATTGAATACAAACTTGTTTATCTGCGCATGATTTTTAAAGCGAAATTGATCTTGATCATCAGATTCTATTTATAATTACAGTGGCATAATATTGAAATGTAAAACAGTTTCCAGGTATTTGCTCTATCGTGGGTATTTGTTATTGCATTCTCTTGTCAATAACACAATCATTGTTGACCTTCTATATAATGTCATCAGAAACAAACAGTATAATAATAACTGGCAGTTTTCAAATACAATCTTATATATTGCAATGTAATATAAGCACGCCTACAATCAAGAACATTTATGCAAGTATATATTTAGTATTTTATTTCTTTTTATCCATTCTATCACATTGTCAAATACCAAGTCTTTCGATTTACTTATGTATCGCTCACCTTAATGCTTTCTGCCCATTTCCAGTAGATATTTTGCCACCCCTCTAAGAAAGAAACTGGAATATAAAGCTATTAGTAGTGGGAGTTGTTAACTTTTACATCTATCTATCTATCTATCTATCTATCTATCTATCTATCTATCTATCTATCTATCTATCTATCTATCTATCTATCTATCTATCTATCTATCTATCTATACACACATAGATATGCATGTATGTATGTATGTATGCTTGTGTGTGTGTATATATATATATATGAATATATATTATATAAATATTATATATATATATATATATAGTATATAAGCTTTTTTATTCTTTCTCTGTTTATTTCCTCATATTCCTTTCTGTTGAAGAGTGAAAGCTCGAAACGTAAAATACTTTCTCACTTTCCCGGGCGTCAAACTATTACACCTCCTTGTGGTTCATGCACCTGTCTTCGTCTTTTGTTTTTCTGTAAATTTCAACTATATATAAAAGTTAGTGAGTGGTGCAAACACTAAATTATGGAACGACTAAACTATAACTTATTTACTTAGTTAGTAGTTACCATAAAATCAAGAAAAGTTTTATAATAATGATTTAAAATTTTGGCACAAAGCCAGCAATTTTGAAGGCGGGGATAAGTTGATTATATTGACCCAGTACTTAACTAATACTTATTTTATCGACCCCGAAAGGACGAAAGCCTAATAATTCTGCCAACCCGTCGCCTTAAAAAGTTTTATAATATTAATTTATTCCTTTTCTGAGGGAATGAATACTTCAGAGAATGCGTGACAAACATTCTAGTAAGTTGGAATAATTTTATTGCTGAATTTAGTTATTGTGCCTTTTTACACTCTGGTTTAAAATGTATTAGTCAACGTTATATCTCATCTGTTTTAAGCAGTTAAGTAGGAACGGACAATGTAACATTCTCTGACTTCAATCGACATACTTCTATCCCCACCCTGATAAAACATGGCCTCTTGTATCAGAGTTATAAAACCTTATTATATGAATCAAGAGATGAACATTAAAATGGTTGCTAGATCTAAAAGAAGTAGTAGACAATTATCCCTCAGATGACTTCATGTAGTCGTAAAAATTTAAGCTCAAAGCTTAATATGGTCCTGAATACATTGAAAAGAATAAAAGAAGTTTAATCGCAAGTGAAGCACTATTGACCATAAGTCTTCCCAATCAAAATAAACTGTCAGTTAAGAACAGCAACAAGGTGGCATCGACGTAGTTACTTGATCCGTTGGAAAGGACAGACATGTTGCCTTTAAATCACATACAACTGAAATAAGAAAAAGGAAACTCATATGTGATATGTTTGAAAATAAAAAGAGGGTAGTATGGCAGCGGCTGGAGTGTGCAGATTAGAAGATCTAAAATAATTAGTAACCCATAACAACAAAAGTAAAGATCATAGACAGATTGTACTTCACACTAATTGTACATATATTGCCATGAGATAATGTAGCGTAAGATATGTTTTCAAGGGAATTTTGAGAATTCCTGTTCTTATATCGAAGAATGCTATTCTTGATTAATCTGAATGCTATTCTTGATTAGTCTGAAGCTGGCATCGACTGAGTCGGCATATGTCCAAGAATATATCAGGGGTGATTTTTGTAGGAATAGTCTAAATAATCTAATGGACAAATATTGATTTCAAATTTTGGCATAAGGCCAGCAAGTGCAGGGTAAGGGGTAAGTCGGTAATATCGACTCCTGTGTTCAATCGGTGCTTATTTTATCGACCCCGAAAGGATGAAAAGCAAAGGGGACCTCGGCGGAAGAGTGATGACTGATGACACACCGCTAAGCATTTCTGCCTTCTAATGAACTAAGTATTGTAGACTGAGATCAACGCCATATTCTCGGATTCAGGATTCGCTCCAAAATCAGCTAAGTTTTCCTTTCAATTATTTTTCAAACATTACGGTTTTATTTAAAGAAATTTGAACGATCTTTCTTGCAAACCGAGTAACTACGAACTGGTTTCTTCATTGATTCTGTTTTCTGCTTTTGTGTGATTGACTCATCTTTTAGTGTAATTATTTCTTTGATGTATCTGCAACTTTTGGTTAGTCAGTGCAAGGCATGCTATATTGTATGATATTTTTTATTGTGCATTGTTGAATTACGTAACTCTTTTCAAATTGTAGTCTTCGGTGTTATGTACAAAACTTCAGATTTGAATATTTTCGACTGAATCTTTTGTCAAATTTCATTAGTAAGTGCATGTCGTTCATTGCATTGTCACTTTCGAGTTCAACAATAATGTAACCATTCTCTTTCTACAACTTCTTTCCCTACTCCAACAAATATTATGTGGGCTGTATACATCACACTATGCTGGTTGCAGTCCATCTCATTATAACCATTGAAAATAGTTACTTCAGGAAGGGTTATATATTTCCCCGACGAACTGATAGAATGTTTTAAGAGCTTACTGTTATAATGCTTCCATAGACTTTAGAAGTTTATTTAACGAAATATAATGGAAACATAGATAAATTAAATAAATACGTGATACGAACAAATAGAAAAATAAAAATAGATATAGACTGCCTATTTTGTAGACAACTTTTTATAAGCTTTCATTTAAAAATGAAATGGTTGAAAATAAAAAAAAAAGGTATGTCTGGTTATTCGAAATGACCAAATGATACTGTTTGATGATATCTAATAAAATAAGAAGTGTATTTACTTTTTATTCATGTGTATTGTCTCGACAATATCTTACTTACATGACTGTTTTTAATCGGTGTTCTAGTGATTGTAACACGCGGTATCTGAGTTATATTCGTAGCAATTATGTCGGTGAGCTAGTAAACGTTCTAGCCTACCAGACAAAATGCTTAGCGGCATTTCGCCTGTCTTATGCTCAGAGCTCAAAATTTTACTTTTTTGGGCTTTCTTCCCTAAAACAACTGCTGTTCCTATATCAAAATTGCATTGTGGTGAACTATGTAATTGTTCGATTATCACACTTCAGTGAAAAATAACATAGCAAACACAGACACATTAGATAACGTACTCTTAGATACCTCTATGAGGTCAGAAAAGTCACGGATCGTAAGGCTGTTTTATCAGGGGTGACATCGTGCTTAATAACAATAGCAACTGATGGTCTTTGTCCAATATTGCAAAGCTTAGAAGTATGACGATCAGAAAGAAAAAAATAACAACGATATTTTTGTGTACGACAGTACTTCACTGCAATTCGCTTATCCTACAAGTGGAATCTGATCCAATATAATTTATTTCATTGACATAGTCCTTCAGTAAAACAGTTTAGTTGACTAGCGAACAGGATGTCTGTTAATTTGATGAACGCATTTCATTCTCAATCTCAAACTAATATTAAATTCTTAAAATTTAGGGAGTGATAGGAGAGGAACGACTAAACTACAACTTCTTCAGTAGTTATCACAAAATCTAGAGGAGGTTTATTATATTATTCTATTTCTTCTTTACGAGAATAAATGCTGCAGAGACATGATGGAATGTTGAAATATTTTCTTGCAGTTATTCAGCTGTGCTTCTACATTTCAGTTTCAAATTCTGTCTTGCCCAGCTTTGTCTTGTATTCATTATATATTAGTTAATTACATATCACAGAAGTATAGTACTGCTTTCAGTTACTGGTTCCCTCACTGACTGTTTTAATTCTTGCTTTCTGGTTGATTGAGCATCTAATGCAGTTCTTAGTTTTACTATGTCTCTGCATAGTTTGATTTAATTATAGTACAAGAAATAGCCCCCTTAAAGTTATTAATCGAATAGTTATAGTAGTTTTTTTATATTTCATATTGTGTCTTAAAGAACTCTTTTCTTGTTTTCTAGATAAATAGCAACCCAATTCTTTAAAACCTTGCGCTATCTATTTATCTATCAATCTTTAAAATTTTTACACGAGGGCAGCCATTTCTGAGGAGGAGTAAGTCCATTACATCGACCCCAGTGTTCAACTTGTATTTATTTTATCATCCCTGAGAAGATGAAAGTCAAAGTCCAACCCGGTGATATTTGAACGTAAAGTTGGAAGAAATGCCGCTAAGAATTTTTCTCGGCGCGGTAACGATTCTGCCAGCTATGAACGCAATATATATATATATTGCTTTTATACTGAATGTATGGCTGGGGCCTGTTTTATTGCTGTTTACTTACAGCCTTATTGGAAATGATTTCTAATAAATACAAAATTATTATTAGAATATTCATTATATCAGCAGAGATAAAAGGAAGATGCATGCAGGAGTGATCGATTGAAAAGAATTATACACATGGATTCATCCTTCTGGTCAGTAACAAATGAGTACACCTGTGATACAAAGCATGCCCTTTAATACACCTAAGATTGCATTATCCAATGTGTGCCCCATTATTTTAGAGATTGTGGGAAAAGATTCTTTCCTTATGACTACTTGTGGAATAGTATAGACCCATAGGACCGTTTTCCCGGGAATAAATATTCCCCATCTGGACGGGATGCCGGTCCGTCACAAGGTTACTCGTTTTTGCCTGCTACGTTGCAGCTGGATCAATGTGAAATGAAATATTTTGCTCAGAAACACAACGCGTCGCTTTGCTCGGGTATAGAAACCACAACTTTACGATCATGAATCCATCACCTTAACCACTAAGCCACGTGCCTCCACTTGCATACAAGTTATGCATTTAACGGTGCTCTGGCATGACCACAGCCTTAAGGCTGAACCTTGTAAAATAATAAAATATTTTGTATATATTAACGCAGTGAGCTGGCAGAATCGTTAGGAGGCCGGGAAAAATGATTCGCAGCATTTCGTCCGTCTTTACGTTCTGAATTCTTTGTCTTTCATCCTTTCGTGGAGTGGATAAAATAAGTACCAGTTAAACACCGGGGTCGTTGTAATCGACTTCCCTCTACCCCGAAATTGCTGGCCTTGTGTCAAAATTTGAAGCCAATTTCGCCGAAGCCGACTTACCTTTCATACTTTTGGGGGTTGATAAATTAAGTACCAGTCAAGTACTGATGTGAGTGTAATCGAGTTTCCCCTCTTCCAAAATTCCAGGCCTTGTGCCTATAGTAGAGAAGGTTATTTGTGTATGGTCTGGCCTTGTGCCAAAATTTGATATACTTATTTGTACATATTAAGGCAGAATCGTTGGCACACCAGGCAAAATGCTTGCTGTCTCCATGTTCTGAGTTCAAATTCCGCCGAGGTCGCATTTATTTTACATCGACAAGCTATTAGCAGGTCAATGTAATCAGCTTATCCCATCCCTCAAAAACTGTTGGTCCCGTGCATAAATTTGGAGTTATTATTTATACATATTTATTTAAAATAGATTTAATTAAATTATTACTGAAGGTAGCAAGAAATTTAAATGAAAAAAAATCGAAAACAAAGAAAGAGGAAAAATTAATAAGAGTAATAAAAATTCTGTGAAATGTAGAGGATTGCCTCGAGACGAACATTCAGATAATACACTGCAGTAGTTTTCCATACTGGGCAAGATGCATTCATCTTGCAGTATTAGGGTCCCTGTATTTACGTCCTCTATAGACTGGCCGTGCAGATCACAAGCCCTGTGGCCTATGTAGCTGTTGAACACCATACAGTGTGCCTAGACGTTGGACAAAGAGTTATAATTTTCAATTCTTTTTGATGAGAAGAGTGATATGTGAGGGATTCTACAGGGCGTATGGAACACACACTTAAAATACAAAAACTTAACAAAATAAACACAGAATGAAATATAGAACTTGAAATGGTCACTGTTAGCCAACATTTAACATTAAACAAGAGTCATTCCAAATTTCACATAAAGCTTTCAATTTCATCAAGGTGTGGGAATCTATTTGAAGCTATATACTCAGAATCAGTTCATTCAAGTAGACCACACTCACAAGACAAGCATCCATCATTCTCAATTTTCCCAAGCTGTAAGGCGGCGAGCTGGCAGAAACGTTAGCACGTCAGGCGAAGTGCTTAGCGGCATTTCGTCTGTCTTAACGTTCTGAGTTCAAATTCCATCGAGGGCGACTTTGCCTTTTATCCTTTCGGGGTCAATAAATTAAGTACCAGTTGCGTACTGGGTCAATCTAATTGCCCCCCCCCCCCAATTTCGGGCCTTGTGTCTAGTGTAGAAAGAATTTTACTAAGCTGTGGAATTGTATTGGCAGCGACATACACAGAATATCTTCGATCATGCAGACCATATTCATCACAGAAGCACCTGCGTTCTACAAATTTACTACAGACCAGCATTTCCTTTGCTCTTCTCAGCGTTTTTTTGAAGGGATACTTGGTAACTTTATGAGTTTGAATAGATAAGAAAATTCCAGTCTCCAATCATCTCATCAAATATATCTTTAAAATATCGTTAGCAAAATAAATAAATAAATAAATAAATAAAGGTTGTTGTTCTTTGTCCTTTAGCCCCAGATCAGTCTTGATTACTCAGACCTATGATCAAAGGCAATCTGGCCATAAGCATCTCATCTATTTCCTTTAAGCAAGAAAACCATGGCCACATTATCAAGCGTAGTTTTTAAAGACGATAGTGTGTGATTGTTGGGACATTTAGCATTTATTTTTAGTAGTTGGCTGACCACGTAAAAGTTCCCGGTAATAACGGTAGTTTCTGGACACATAGCGCGAAGCACAAAATGCGTTGTGCTTTTAGTTATGTCTTCCTCCGGCGTGACTTGCATTCTGTCGGAAAAGACGAGCAATGGTACATGTAGTAGGTACTAGGGTTGAATAAATCAGCTATATACATTTAACTCAGTTTGTTATATTTTGTCTAACACAGAAAAAGAGTATTGTTTAGAGTCAACATGGGCAACCTCTACCTAGTCCATTGACTTGCCACAAATAACAGCTGAATTCCCTTCAAATCACACATTACTGTCAGTGGAAATAATTTAGGGTACACGCATGAAGGTTGATCTTAGATACACCGGAGAGAGTGCCTTTGATCACAGATCTATGCGATCATTGCAGATCTAGGACTAAATAACGCAATAATTGCTTTAAACATGAGTCAAGGCGTGAAATTTTAGTGGGAAGCGTTCATCGATTTAAATCGACTGGTGTTATTAACTCATACGTTTTTTCATCGCCATTGGAAGGATGAAAGGCAAAGTTAACCTCGGCGCGATTTGAAATTACAGAGTAAACTGTCGGAAAGAGAAGCATTTGTGTTTTTAACGTTTTAACGAGCCTGTCAATCCACTACTCTGAAATGACAATCATAATATGTCAACGACTGTACATTCTATTAACTCTCGAGGATTCAACACATAATTACATCACTGTTAGAATGATCACTTGCTTTTATTATTGCCATATCTTTCTTTATTCATAAAGACCTTTGTTGCATTTCCTATAATACAATCTAATGATAAGGAGAAATTTTCTCGCAAATCTAATGGCAACTCCTCTATTTCCACTTCACATTTGACATTAATTATATCAGCTTTATGAATTTCCTCTATATCTTTACGTTTCAACATTTCTCTTCAGCTTTCATTTTTTTCTTTATCATTTTAAAGTCTAGCAGTATTCATTTCTATATTTTAATTAAATCCTTTTCAAATATATATAATATATAACTAGTATTTGTAAAAGTAGAAGCCGCTTGAAACCATAAACATTAAGGTAGTATTACCTTTATTTCACCCGCCCGTTTGTTTTCACCTCTTCACTTTAATATAAAACTTACATTCTAATAAAATAATAGCTCCTATGTGCACTTACACATAGGAGGCATTATTGGAATATAAATCGCCTCTAGTACTTGACTAATTTTTATATTATAAATTAATATTGATTTCTCACATTATCAGAGTCTCAAATGTTGAAGGATTTAATGTTAAATCGATTTAATCGAATCCCTCACTAGATGACTAATATTAGAAAAAGTGGCAAACGAAGTTATTCGCTGTGAGATTTGAATGTAAAAACTAAAGATTATAAATTAAAGATCATTAACTAAATACTGACGGGCATTTAATCCACCTCTTTGCAATATATCTAGGTTCATTTTAATACTCATACTGTAAGTGGACTCGTACACTTATATCCACATTTATTTCAGGTTGTTTTTAGTTCATATTTTAAAGCATTAACAAAGACAAACACACATGTATATTCTTTTATTCTTTTACTTGTTTCAGTCATATGACTGTGGCCATGCTGGAGCACCGCCTTAGGGTTACTTTAATGCGTATTTTATTAAATGCCATATCCATTTACGTTAGCTTCATTTATATTATGAGGAACCGGTGTTTCATTCAATCTACAGAACTGGACTTATTATTAAGTTAATAATATAGCTGTTTACTGTTTGATGTATCCCTCATATTGATTGGATGTTGTAGGTCATATAACTGTTGTTATTGTTGTCTGACCGACTTGACACTAAATGGGCTTCTCTCTCTCTTTGTTAGCTGAATGGATTAAAGCGACGTGAAATACAGTGCCTTCTCCAAAGAAACAATGCGCCTCCTGCACCTGGAAATACACACACGATCTCATCATCAAAAGCATAGTTGCTTAGGCAATTCAGGCAATGCAAATTCTCGAGTGGCCGTATATGAACACGAATAACATACTTTGAAGCTTTTTACGGCAGTATGTATATGTGGTCGACTTTCCCTTTCATCCTTTCGGGGTCCATAAATTAAGTACCAGTTACGCACTGGGGTCGATGTAATCGACTTAATACCTATGTCTGTCCTTGTTTGTCCTCTCTGTGTTTAGCCCCTTGTGGGTAATAAAGAAATTAGTATGTCAGCAGAAGTAGCATCTGAATTTTCGGGTTAATTGACTGTAATATTTACATACCTCATTTTTCATTCTGATTTCAAATTGCACTTTTCTTAATCATTTATGTATACAGTAATCCCTCGCCTATCGCGATTTATTATTTGAGCTTACAAAGGCGGCGAGCTGGCAGAAACGTTAGCATGGGGTCGGTAAAATAAGGACTAGTTAAACACTGGGGTTGATGTAATCAACTTACCCTCTCCCCCCAAATTTCAGGCCTTGTGCCTACAGTAGAAAGGACTATTTAAGCTTACGTTGATTCCTCTGTGGTATTGTTTTGAATTTATGATAAAATAAATATATGCAAATTATAAAAAATAAAAAAAATAAAAATACAGTACAGTATTGTTTCTACTTCGTGGATTTTCACATATCGCAGGGATTTGGGGGCGTATCGCCCGCGATAGTTGAGGGATTACTATATTCCTTTGGTCCACGGAAGCAATTTAAGTAATCTTGGATGTTATTATGAGAGCAATCAAACTTTTTGAGTATGAAGGAGCTACAAGTAGATACAATTATGAAAATATATCTTTTACTGTCACACATTTTTGTCATACATCGAAAGACAAGTTAGCAGAGTTGTTTGAGAAGCTAACAGAATGACTTGATTCTATACTTGAGAGATGAGAAATTATGTATATTATTCACATTATTTACATTTGACGGACATTTGTCTCCATCTTTTTTGTTGTCAACACAATGTTTCAGCTGATATACTCTTCAGCCTTCATCAGGCGTCCTGGGGCAATTTGGAACATGGGTTCTCATTCCTAAGGTAATTTTTCGATGTTATTATTATTATTATTATTATTATTATTATTATTATTATTATTATTATTATAATTATTATTCAGGTCACCGCCTGGAATAACATCAGGACAGTATCCAAGAATAATACAACACTTCGCAAATATATACTTCGTGTAAACCACCAATAGAAGAGAATATAACCAAATACAACTCGTATTCCATTCCATGCAGCTGTGGTAGGTTATACAAAGGCGAAACTTGCCGCCACCTCAAAATAAGGGTAGAGGAATATCCCAAAGCTGTGACATGAGGAGATATTGATGAATCAGGTATAGCTGATCATGTATGGAAAAATAGAGACCACCTCCCCCTGTCAGATGAAGTTAAAATAGTAGACAGAGAACACCACTGGAAAATACGAAAACTAAAAGAGGCAGCACATGTGCTGGGACCTCCTAAGCAGACCTAGTGCAGATATGAGTAGCATATGGGAACCTGTATTAAGGAAGGATAGGAAAATATTAGATTTATAAGCCCTAAAATTCACTCCATAATTGCCCACGGCTATATGGTATAGTGTTTGAGAGCACGAGTACTAACCCCGAGATTGCGAGTTCGATTTCAGGCTGTGACCTGAGTAACAATAATAATAACATCAGAAGAAAACCTTAGGAATGGGAATCCGGGTTCGAAATTCCCGCTGGACACCTGATGAAGGCTGGAGAGTACATCAGCCGAAACGATGTGTTAATAACAAACAAGATGAGACAAACACTATCCGTCAAATGTAAAGAATGACTTGAGTTATAAAGTTCTTTTATTTCCGAGTTCAAATCCAAACGAAATTAGCCTTTACTCAATCATCGTTCTGGGGTTGATAAGGAAAGTTCTAGTCAAGGACTGCAAATTCTGGGAACCGTTAGGATGCTGGAATATATGTTCTCATATTTATTGTTATTTTTTGTACTTTGAGTTAAATTTTCCCCGTGGCCTATTTCGGCGTAGACCTAATCCGTCGCTCGATTTAACAACAATACTTAACAGCTTAGATGCTTTATGGATACTTTCCTCCTTCCTTCCATAAGTTAAAGATGTTCATTAGTGGCTGTTCTGCCACTTGTCTAATCGAGTAAATAAACATATTTTGCATAGCCCCACTTTTGATTCTTCTTTTTCCAGGCAAGTTAGTTTCAAGTCTCATTACAATCTTACATTATGTTATTTATTTCTGCATTTTATTTTATTTAAGTTTTCCTTTCTGTATGTTTAAATTTCTGTAAAAGTTTGCAATTTGTTTTAATTATCACACGTAAGGAATATAATGGTTATGTTTTAAAGGCTATTGAAATATTCATTAGCTGTCAGCTTAGTGATTACTAGTCTTAAGGAGATGACAATAGTTGTTCGTTTAGTTTAGTCTGCTCTTCAGTTACACTCGTGGCGTTATTCTATTCATTTGATTGTCTCCAGATTGAAATACGTCACTTTAGATAAATTGAAAATTGGCTAGTGACTGTCAGTAGTTAAATAAAATAAAATGAGTAATAAACCATCGCTATGCTATTTAATTTAGTATTAACGTATTTTATGTAGCTGTATTAAGATCTAATTGGTAAAAATTATGCGGTGAGGATAAACAATATTAGTTGATGATTAACATAATTTTAATTGATCGGGTGTTATTATGACCTTCATGAATGAAACATACGTTTTACTATACATGCCAAAGTACTGATGACATAATTACTAAATCGTAAACTGAATCATATTTCTAGAGTACAATGACTCACTAATCGCTCCCTCCACTAGTATAGGAAAATCTATACTTCGTTGATAAGGTCAGAATACAACTAAAACATGCCATAAGTTGACTCGTGCTTGCTGAAATAACCATTATATTATTAGTACATACAAGCGGTGTAGAATTTTAATTAGGTGGAACGAGAAGGGCGATAAGGTATTGGCCTATTAGCTCACTAATATTGAATTTATATTCACTGGAAGAGTTTAGTAAACTTTCAGAAAAAGAAACCGAACTTTAGATGCGTGAATTCAGAACAATAGCAACGCTTAATTCTAGATAACTATGCTACAATTGTAACGAAGGAAGGGATTCAATAGAGCATGTAGCTGCCTTAGAAATATATTAGAGAGCTGTGCTTCCCTATAGTAATATTTACTGCTAAATAGGCGTAAGAGATTATAATATTTTGTCAGCGCTTGTACATCTACACAAGAAAGAAAATTCTAATTTCATGTTCTGTGACTGATATAATTATAAGTCAGAATAGTTATAAGCAAAGAAAAAGTGTTTGCTTATAATTAACAGCTGTTATTAAGCTGTGAGATACTGTGTGTATACACACACACACACGCACACGCACACGCACGCACACACACACACACCACACACACACACACACACACACACACATACATATAACTTATAAGAAAGGGCTAAAGAAAATTATTTCAAAGCCAATATGCTGATTTTCCACCTATAATCTACTCGCTACAGAAAAATTGAACTGAAGTCGGGCAAGCTAACCGTTAGAATATTTAAATTTCGTTATCTCTATAGTGAATCAATTTCGGAATTAATCTCAGAAAAGATTTATTCGTCTTCAGTAGAGCTTACGAGAGAATATAAATAAGATACTTATATCTACAAATAAAATTTCTATTTTTAGATATAACTGGGGTACTTAGGTGTACTCATGTTTTTTGCTTTGGCTTTTTCCATGGGCGCATGTAGGTATCTTATTTATATTCTCTCGTAAGCTCTACTGAAGACGAATAAATCTTTTATGAGATTAATTCCGAAATTGATTCAATATAGAAATAACGAAATTTAAATATTCTAACAGCTAGCTTGTCCGACTTCAGTTCAGTTTTTCTGTAGCGAGTAGATTATATGTGGAAAATCAGCATATTGGCTTTGAAATAATTTTCTTTAGCCCTTTCTTATAATTTGTTTGTAATTTTAACAGTAAAGGTATTTTAATATGCTGCCACATTTCTTGATGGAATTCTTTTCTGTAGAGAAAAAAACTTCATCCTATATTAGTAGTATATATATATATAATATATATATATATATATATATATATATATATATAATATATATATATATATATATATATATATGTGTGTGTGTGTGGTGTGTGTGTGTGTACATGTATATATATTATATATATACATATATGTGCATATATATATATACATATATATGCATATACTTTTTTACTCTTTTACTTCTTTCAGTCATTTGACTGCGGCCATGCTGGAGCATCGCCATTAGTACTTATTCTATCGGTCTCTTTTTGCCGAACCGCTAAGTGACGGGGACGTAAACACACCAGCATCGGTTGTCAAGCAATGCTAGGGAGACAAATACAGACACACAAACACACAAACACACACACACATATATAAATATACATATATACGTCAGGCTTCTTACAGTTTCCCTCTACCAAATCCACTCACAAGGCATTGGTCGGCCCGGGGCTATAGCAGAAGACAGTCGCCCAAGATGCCACGCAGTGGGACTGAACCCGGAACCATGTGGTTGGTAAGCAAGCTACTTACCACACAGCCACTCCTGCGCCTATATATATATATAATATATATATATATACATACAATATCTCGCAGATGTATGTACACCCCTAAAAAATATACTGCATTTTGTGGCATTATTTCAAGCCAGCCGGCTTTTTTTGCGCCAACTGCATGTACATTTTTCTCGCGTATGCGTAGTATCAATCGCAATAACTGATGTACTTGCGCGTACAAATGCACGTTCCCACGGCTTTATCGATCGTATTGTCATCTGGAATCTATTTTTGTAATTTTTTGAAGACTTATACACGCCGTGATATCGTCGGTATCTACATATTAAATTTGAGCGCAATCGGATGGAGGATGGCCAAGATCCTAGAAGATACACAGACAGACAGAACGGATTTTATATAATATATATATATATATATATATTATATATATATATATATACCAGATCCCACAGCGGTACCACAACAGGAGAGTAGTCGCATGGCTGACACGAGTAAGATAGTATATATATATATATGTATGTGTATGAAGATTAAGTTTATAGAGAAACAAAAAACGAAGACAGGTGTATGAACAACCAGCAGGTGTATTGGTGTAACTCTCGGAAGAATGAAAAAGTCTTTTCCGTTTCGAACCTACGCTCAATAGAAAGGAATAAGCGAAACCGTTTCGTGATAGAAAATTCATCGAAAGATGTGATCCATCTGCTAAGATAAATATTTATTTATCTAAAGGACAGAATACATGTGATACTGATAGTTTCATATGTTGACAATTATCTCAAACGTATTCATCAGACACAAACCACATATAACAAACACGAAC
This sequence comes from Octopus sinensis, assembly GCF_006345805.1. Classification (NCBI taxonomy): domain Eukaryota; kingdom Metazoa; phylum Mollusca; class Cephalopoda; order Octopoda; family Octopodidae; genus Octopus; species Octopus sinensis. Next base: position 63,170,662 of record NC_042997.1, read on the forward strand.
TAAAGAAAAATTGAATAAGAGAAGAAACACTATGAAACTGTGAAGGCAGCATGTTGTAATGATATGTAGTTTGTGCCTGTTGAATATGTTTGAGATATTTCTCAACATATGGAACTATTAGTACCATTTAAATATATGTAATGTATTCTTTAAATAAATAATATATATGTTTATACAACCACGCATTCACACACGCTTGTATGCTTACACATATGTTACACAGAAGGAAAGAGCCATGCATGAACTGTTCTATTTATGGGTATAGGCCATCTGGTTGTAAGAATAACTAACTACGTACATTCTGGTATTTAAAGGCACAATTTACGTGTTTTAACATTTCAAATAACATTATATTTCCTGAAGAGTAAATCCAGGCCTGATACGTTCATTTTATGCGATAATAATTAGGATAACAGAATAATAGTGAATAAGAGAATTGTATATATATGTATATATATATATATATATATATATATATATATATATATATATATATATATATACTATACGCACGTATACATGCACACACACACACACACACACAGATATGTATTACAGAGATTCAGTGAATAAAATGGAATCTAACATGTTTTCGTCAGTCTCATTGTGTACAAAACAATGTAGGTGGAATCTAGCTAATACGTAAATTATCTTCAAATAACAAAAATCACCAAACATTTTAAAGCTATTTGAGATAACGTATTTCTGTTGCCTTTTGTTCTCGTTCGGATCGTATTGTTGAAAATTATCTGAGATATAGCTAGTGAACATCCTTCGATATAGACGTAACAGCAAATTATGGCAGATTATTGAGGGTGTGGAACATGCATTATGATGTTTTTTATGTATGAAAATGTAAATGGTATCTGTTGTCAAATAACAGAGTCGTTTACTGTGCACCTAAGATGGTCATCTGTATTGATAGATTCCAGACACATCACATCGTACCATACTGGCTGTTTTGAAGTGAAACTCTTTCTAGTCGATTGTGTATCAATTACGGTGTAACTGTTTTCTTCGCCAGTGTACTGTTTTCTTCGCCATAATCTTCTTCCTGTCTATTGACAACTTATTTGCGACACCTTTAGCAATGACCACTCCTTCGTGTATGGTACTAACATTTTTTTCTTCTATAATCCTTCGGACACAACCGTTACTCATACGTTTCATGCCAAATCTGCATTCGCTACAAGAACAGAAACTGCAAAACAACTCCCTACGGATTGTGACAATCTCGTCTCCTTCAATTATCCCTATGGTTCCAATGCCAACAACTTCATTGCCCCTCACTTCTGTAAACATGAGCAGCTCGCACCTAAAACCGTTGTGTTGACTGTAAATACCAGGTACCACTGTGAACGAGAATGATGAATGTATCCTTAACATTAACAAAGAGTGCACTTCAGCGTTGGCCTTTCTGTTCCAGGACGAAAGTTATTCATCTACTAACCAGCATCAACTTCTAAAAAAATAACTTTCTAGGTTCCAATGACAGTCAAAATTCTGAAGGGGAGCTAAGTAGGGCACTACCCATGAACTCACAATAGTCGAACTGTAGACAGAGACCTTCATTGCAGGCTAGCTATCGAGCTGCTATGCAGAGAAGAGTCTTCCAATTAGGTGGTAAACGAGACTGGATGTATAAATGGCTAACTGGCCGATCATACTCTCTCCCACAGTGCTGATGATTTAAGCGGAACAAACGACATTTCAAGCACTTTTGTTTCTGATTACTGTTTAAGTATAACTTAACGAAGCTATAGCAGTCCAAACTCAGAACCATATAATGTTATCTTCTCTCTCTGCCTTTTCTTCTACCACGAAATCTTTTGCTTATTGGAGACGGTTATTTTCGTGCCACCATTGCTCTGAAGCTTTCAATTCACTTTTATTTTGACCTCAACCCCATAGTATGTTCAACCGCAAGGCCTTATGCAAATCGCAGAGCCCAGTGTTTTCGTCAAAGAACATTGATGCACTGGCTTTCTTTCTTTATATGTCTTTCTATCGTCCTCAACTTGCCACGGTTCTGAGCGGGGCATGAACGGCGTCAGTTTCAATAGAGTTGCAAAACCAGCGAAGACCGGGTCATAGCTTCTTCTTCTGAATATAACAAAGATAAAATGAAGAAAATGTATTAAAACTGAAGAAGCCAGAATATTAATTGCAAAATAATATCAAGTGATGGATAAAAGAATGGAAAACCTATAAAGTTCGAGTTTAGACTAAACATTCTACCACATTAATTTCAAAATAAGAATTTTTAATTGCTTCTTGATTAATTTGGACGTAAGGAAGACGCAGTGTACAAGAACTATGAAACGGTAATTAATAACAGAATATTCTAAATCTCTAAATTTTATTAGCACGCATATGTTAATATTTCTACCTCAATTTATCTAATAGAGACATTTTTATATTTATCTGTCTGAGACATTTTTCTACCAGACATTTATAGAACTGCTTCTATAAACACAGTTATGTATGAATAAGATTTAGTAATCAGTTTTGAATTTTCAATTTGTTAAAATATCGATTGCCGCTAACGTTTCCTGTTTTTCATGAACAGTGATTTTCATACATTCTGAAGTAATTTAGTTTGGTATGTAATCGTAAAACAACAAATACAGACAAAATGTAATAAAAAATGAGATTAAAATCAGTGCAACCATCATTATCTAAAATATTTAATGTTAAGTCTGGTGGTTATTATCTTCAGTTGTTTCCCTAACTCACACATAAGCAGCCAAGTGAAGCGTGGGTTGTCAGAGACAAGATAAGACAGGATGAAAGCAGAAATAAAATGCCAAACATTTCAAATTTTGAAATGTCATATTGAAAACAAAATTTCATTTGACTTTGAATTGAATTACAGCAATCATTAATTTCTTTTGTAAACTTCACCTCACAAAAACATGCTACAAACTGAAAGAAAGATAAAAGTTATACATAAAAATGTCATTTTTACTTGCAGAAAACCAATAGTCATACGAATATCAGTAAAATAGACTGGAAATATAGATTAACTGAATTCATCCGTTGAAAGATAATCACGCAGTCATGCCTCTGCTTAAAGACTGACTTCTTTAATATCTATTGCATTTTTAAAGCTAGATAGGTTAGGTGAGATCATTGTGAATATCTTGACAATAAAAGTAAACAATTCTTGAACGACACAAGCAAATGGACACAAGCAAATGGCAATAAAATACCCTATAAAGTTAGGTGTTCTCTTTCAGACTGTTTAAATTAATGCAGATGATGTTCTTCTCGAGCATTTCAGGTTCACTTCGTAGGAAAATTCTATGTATGAAGTCTCGAGTAAGAATGCTGTAGTGTGTGTAGAGGTGGAAGGACCATGTGATATATTTAACACAGGGTCCGGATGCTGAGATATTGTATGCAACAAGTGACCATAAGAACATAAATTAAAAAAGATGTGCAGCTAGCTAATTTTAGAACAGCAATGTTTGCAATATCGATAGATACAGATAGCAAACCTCACACCCGTCAACTAATGATTGCTGTGTGCTGTTAAAGCAATTACTGTCAATCAATCAAATCACTCTCCTTTATATTATAACCACAATTGTCTTGCCTGCCGTAACTAGATTTAAAAACACAATGGATATAAAACAGGTCATTCATTTAAGCAAACCTAGTGGTTTTAATTAGGTTTCAACAGCTCAGTTTAATTGCTCTTATTTTCCAATGTTTTAAAATCATGTTACCGGAATTTTTAATGACTAGTACTCATATTAATAAAAAAATATTGGTTATTTGCGAGTAAAAATCAGTCTCGAGTTTATATATTTCTCGTATATATTTCGCATTTCTATTTCTAGTCATTGAGGTTTAGGCCGTAAAAAAGGAATCTATTTTGGCTGTTATATATAAAGCTTTAAAATATTTAACAAATATTTAATAAATCAGCCCCCTACTATAGTAATGCCTTAACTAACAGCGGTTTCAAAGATAGAATATATTACAACACTTTAACAATTTAAGTAAAAATATGAATCGTATAAAAAAAGTAAACAATAGACTTAGAAAAATAAATTGATTCACTCCTCCTTTCTCAATTAATGTTAAGACTGACGTAGGCAATGAATTCCAGTCTAGTTTAGATAAGCATTTTCAGTAAATCATAAATACAGAAAATTTTTAACATATGCCCAATAAAAATATCATATACCTGAAGCTTGTCCACTTGACCGAGCGTGTATGATAAACTCAGTTATATACGAGGCTCTAGTTACGGTTACGCCCCGAGACAAATCAATCTAAAAGAAGAATTTTATTGGGAGACCTAAATCAAGAGACGTTTTGCAAACCACGTAACTCCTCCCTCAGGTCATCGATAAAAGTAATATAACTAAGTTGGATAACCACGTATTGAATTTGAAGAGCATAGTGGGGAAATCCAAGCCATATGTTAATGGATCTAAGAAATGCGACTTTAGCGTAGCTAAAAGATCTCTTAATCTTCTTCGATCCAGCAATTCCAACCACTGATTAATTCGAGAACTGAAATTTTTAGCAGGTGTAGACATATGGCCAGGTTTCTTTTATCAAATTTGAGGGTCCCACCCACTCCAGATTGAGTTGCTGTAGCGCAGGCGTTTGATATATTTTCTGTAATTTTGCTCTAAATTGTATTTAATGAGCTTTCTGCATTCAGAAAGCACGAGGCTCTGAGTTCTTGATTTCGTTTCTTTTTTCTCTTACCATTTTTTGCACCAACCTATTCAGGGTTTTCCACGTTTCTTTTTTTTCCTTACTGTCCAGCATCCTTGTTTTTAAAAATATTTATATAACACATAAACAGATTTTGGAAGATTGCTTAAAGATACGTGGCGTATTTTATAAATATACCTGTCCAATATCATAATAGCATGGAACTATTAGTAGATCCTTCGGTTTTAGGAAAGTCTTCATCTATTCTGTTGAGGGCATATATGTCCATTTGTTAGACTATTTTCCTTTGTCATCGCACGGCGATCGCCGTAATCTTTAAACTTATATAAAAATACCATTATTATTATTTACAGGATTACAAAAATGGCGCTGTATAGAAAACTATCTACACCAAAAGCGGATATATATATATATATATATATATATATATATATATATATATGTGACCGCGTGTGTATCGTTGGCGATTTTTTTCCCTCCGTCTTCCCTTCCTTGGAGCTTTTTTTTCCCTATGTTTCTAACGAAGAGCTCCGCTCAAAACGTTAAATCCTCCTTCTTTCTTTGCTTTCCTGAGCGTCCAATAACACTATACTAGTTCCACGTCCTCTAGTCATCACATACTTTTCTTTATTGCAATAAAGTTGATTTACAGCTGTTTCCGGTAGTTATTATAGGCAAGATCTTGATAGGTTTACTCAAATGGTCCATTGATTGAGAGAGATCGAACAACCAAGAAAGTTAATGCCACTTTCGTCATACACACACATACACATGAAATATGATGATGATGATGAAGAGAAGGATTGCCTCATCTTGTCAAATGATAGCCGTCTCACATTCAACCTGATTGTTCTAATTTACTTTTATCCTTGAATGTGCCTGGATATTCATTACGACAGAACTTTGTGGAATACAAAAGAGCTCAAGAATTGAAATGACTGCGACACATCTGTACGTCGATGGATTTCAATGACAAAGCTCGTACAACAATTTTGTATTTCTTTCGGTCACCCTAGAAGCTTCCAGTGACAAGCATTGTAAGATGAACAGGTACAATTTTGAGTAGAAGTTTTATACAGTTCTATATTTAAGAGATGACGAATTATGTACATTATTTACATTATTTACAATTGACGATATTTGTCCTCATCATATTTGTTGCTAACACAACGTTTCGGCCGATATACCCTCCAGCCTTCATCAGGTGTTTTGAGGAAATTTCGAACATGGTTTCTCATTCCTAAGGTATATTCGATGTTATTATTATTATTATTATTATTATTATTATTATTATTATTATTATTGTTGTTGTTGTTGTTGTTGTTGTTATTATTATCATTCAGGTCGCTGCTTGGAGTCGAACTCGGAATCTCCGATTCAAAGCAGTGACCTGAATAATAATAATGATAATAATAATAATATAATAATAATAATAATAATAATAAAAATAAAAAAAACACCGGGGACGTGAGGAACACCGGGGACGTTTAAGATGAGATTACGATAAAACAGAGCTCCGAAATCTATCCACAAACATCGAAAATAAAGACATCGTATGAAGCCAAAAATTTACTAACAAAGGATTGGACTATATCCGAGTAATTAATGCTCATTGAAATTTATTACTATTTTCGAAACGAAATGATGTATTTTAACTCGATATCATCTCCACCTCTAACACAACACATGTAAACATGCGTGAAACATTACGATCCATCAACACCAGATCATCCCCGACCCCAAACACCATGTACAAAAAAAACTACGAAGAAATTAAATAACACCGATATTATTCAACCCAAGAATAACAATCGGGAAGTACGTACTTTAAACTTACAACACAAAATGTACGAAAAACTACACGTGCAAAACAATGTGACAACAGAAATGAACGGACCGGTACCCTACGAAAATGACGACCGTCAAAATAATGGGCCGGACGTTGTTCCTCATGTCCCGCAAATAAAACCCAAAAGATATAAATGGACACTTGAGGAATACATTTCTATCTTACACGCTTACTTCACAGCAGTGCTCTACCCAAAAGATGAAAACACAACAACACATACATATAAAATATTGAAGGAAAATAACATAAATATAGACTTGGATACAGCAATGAACCCTAATAAACTAGCTAACGTACGAAGATATATTCTCAACGCAAAAAAAAATATCAGAAATAGAAATTGAACATCTAAAAGAAAAAATACATCAGGAAAATGTAGATAGAAGCCACACAACAATGCCCAACAATATAAACACTGAAACAGTAAAACACGAAGACAAACGTAACATTCCCAACAAACACGATGTAAACAAAAAACAACAAACCCAGACCGTAAGGATGCATAATAATACACGACAAACAGCAAGCCAAAACACGACAAACAAAAATACAAATGAGAACGAAAGCGATACAAATCTAAAACCTAGAAACAACGAAGGGGAGCCTAATGATTATGATAATATAAAAAGTAGAATAATCAAAGAACTAAAAACCACAGAGCTCAAAATGGACCACCGACCATACCTCCCAAAAATCAAAATAGACGAAACAGCAACACCAATTATAAACAGCATATACCTAGCCGTCGCGGAACTAATAGCCACTGAAACAAAAAGCGATATCACTGAGCTAAATGACTTTGTATACGCAGCAGCCACTGCAGCCACAAAAGAAGCTGGATACTCACTGAAACCCATCCAAACAGGAGTACCACCACCCAAACAAACCCTGTGGATAAATAACATCCGAAACAAAATACAAAAATTGAGAAAAGATCTGTCGATTCTTAATGAAATCAGTAGACAATCAACGCTACTGAGCAACAAAAAGAAAACAAAAATACTCCGCAAATAATAACATCGAAAAATACCTTAGGAATGAGAACCGAGGAGATGGAAACAAATATCCGTCAATTGTAAATAACGTAAAAGTTTTATGTCTCTGTCCTAGATGAGCTGCATTCGCCACGGGTATCTCCTTTTCCCCTGGAAAATCTGTGTAATCCATAGATGGGTGTTTGATGCGGGTCAGAATGAGCATCAGAGTAACGGTATTTAAGGGGTGATCCCACACTCCCTACAACTCTAGAACTCTCGAACTAGAGCCTCACCACCGGATGCAGTTTATATATATATATATATAATGATGAAAGGACTACGTGTTATGGTATAAAAATTTCAAATTAGTTACAACAGTTTCGATAACTGGTGGAATTATCACATCAATCAACATGCCGGCATCATACGTAGATAAAATATAGACGTTATATAAAGCTTCTGTAAATCCATGCGATATTGAATGAAAGTGTTATCTCATCTCGTTTCGATTTATCCCCTGCGATAGATATTTTGCGCTTATAACGGATACATTTCCGTTCTTTTTTTTAGTTTATATACATTTTGAAATTAACTGTCATTCGGATTTTGCATGGAATGTTGACTGAAGTATTCAACTGTATGCCTTCCTCTTACTACTGACACATACATATATACATGCATACATACATACATACATACATACATACATACATACATTAACACATATAGGTAAAAACCACAACAGTACGAGTAAATTTGTGGTAAAGAGGAAACAAACAAATTATGCTAATCGAAAGAATGTGCATGAAAAGTGTAAAAATATAAAATGAATAAAAGAAACAAAAGTATAGGAAAAACGTGAGGTAAAAGCAGTGAAAAACGCCGGATGCCATAAAAAACGTCACACATACGCGCGCGTGCATAGACACATGCACACAAACGCGCACACAGAAATACACAGCCACACAACCACACAAACACACAAACACACACACACCCTCACTCACTTACACATACACACAAGCATATACACACGCACACGCACACGCACACACACTCACTCACATTAATGTTTGTTTTTATGTCGGGTACTAATAAAAGCAATTGAACATTAAAAGTTAAGAGTTACTCGATGTTTTTTGTAGTGTAAATATTTATTATAATTTCACATTTTTATTGTACTTTTATTATTTAAAAAAATTAAAATATATCATAAATATGGTTTCAAATAAGTTAAGCTACAAATAGAATAGAATGAATTCACCTATAAATATTTAATGCAATATAATCGTCAAGCTTTACTTTCCCCAAACACACAGGTTAAAATTTTAAAATAGTCATCAAGTAACAACAATAATAAAATATAGTTCCACAACTGTTAACCGACTAATCTTTCACTCGCATTTTTTGTGAACCCCAAAACATTAAAAAGCAAATTTCCATTGTAGTCACTCCATCACCACGATGTGACACACACCATTACAAAATTTGCCACGCTTGACTGAGCTCTGAGCAATATAACACAACTCCAGCTCGAAACAATAAAACCTTATATAATATCTTGCCACTAGCTCTCAACTTTTAAACCATGTTTATATTCAACTAAATATATTACTCAGATGGAGATAAACTAAGTTATTATTCCTCATAGCTCTATTTACCACAGAAAAACAACCTACAAGTATAATGGAAGGAAGGGTTTTATGATAATTTTGGGGTATCTTCTTCTTCCATTATAATTATTATGTTGATTCAAGGAGCTGGAATTACGAAGAATGAAGTTCTCAGGCGGAGTAAATTCAATAACCGTTCATTCACAGGTGCTTCGTACAAGGGGTTGCTTCCAGAAACCATCTTCACAGCAGTGCATAGTTAGCCTTCTCTCTCATACACGTTAGGTTCAATAACCTCTGGAGACAATGCAAGTGGTATCACAGCGGGGCAAAAGTTCGCTGTGAGCTCCTGGCTTCGAAGTCTTGCTCAACGTCAGCGGAAGAAGAATAAGAGGGAAAATGTTGTCTTTTCCTTAAATAATGATTGCAGCCGAGATCTCGTTTTTGTCTCGCGTATGGCAATGGTTGCAGGCGAGATATCACTGCTTCAAAATGACGCTGGCTTCTTTGTGCCTCGCTACACCAGAGACAATATAACAAGATGAACCTAGATGTACTAACTTTCGACGAAGGTTGGCTGGCCGAAACTTCGAAATCACTGTTACTCTCCTTCTTTTCAAAGTACAATATACGTATATGTGTGTGTTTGTTTGCTTGTGTGTGTGTGTTATGTGTGTGCGTGTGCGTGTGCTCATGTGACCATATCTCATTGATGTAGAAAGTATCTCAAAGTGAATTTTACCTGGGTTTTGTAGAAAGTCAACAACTGACCTGGGAAGGAGTTTCCGGCATAATGACATAATGTTTTCGTTACGTTTTACAATAAGTAAGACAGTCATACATAGACAGTCAAATATAGTATCAGTAAAAAAGCCAATAGGAGAACCTCTCTCTCTTTGTGATCATCCGATCTGCTATAAGTAGCAGCCAAATTATCCACAGCTAACAACCTGCTGCGTTATGCATTGTTCCTAAAATACCAGCAAGTTCAAAGTTTCGACTCCTTTGCCTGTAATCTGATCCGTGTCAGGAAAATATCGAGAAAAATTAAAGAGAAAATATACTGCGAGTTTGTTGGACCTGAAAGAAATTGCGGCGAAATTTCCAAATCATTCCCTGTAGTCTGAAAATCGGACGGTATTTTCATGATTACAACGAACAGTAGTATCATAGTAGGCTTGCCTATGAGAGAAGACCATGCTAAACAATAATATCGGTAAAACAGAATCAACGACTGTTATATATTATTGATGGATGTTCTTATATATATGTATTATAGAATTTTCTCGCGCGTTCCGTTCTTCATGTTACGTGAAAATTGTTCATGTTTATCCACTATTTGGAATAGAAAATAATTTGTTGTCTGCTGTAAGGTGTGTGGTAGGACGTTTGCACGTCAGCCATATGGTTTCAGGTTCAGTTCTGCCATGTGGTAGCTTGGGAATATTCCTTTTACCATAACCTAGGGCCGATCAAAGCATTGTGATTGGAATTTGTAGACGGAAACTGAAGGAAGCTCTTTGTATATATGTATAATATTTATGCGTGTATGTGTGTGTGTGCGTGCGTGTGATACCCCCACCACGTGACAATAGGGGTTGGTTTGCTTAAGCTTCTGTAACTTGGCGGTTCCATAAAAAGGGATGATAGAATAAGTAGCAGATTTTTTAGAAAAATAACTACTGGATCGATTTATTTTTGTTACAGCATGACTATAGTCCAATGAATGAAATCGATAAAAAATAAAAGATTACATAAAATGTATTAGAATTTACTCCAATATTGTGTGGCATCTCAAGACATATTTCCAGTCATTGCATTACTTAAAAACAAACCATGCGGTTAGTGGGATCATCAGGTCATCGGCACTGCCTTATGTGTACAGTTAACATAAACCTGCTGTGCCAATGTAAATTCTAAATAGATTGTCTTGATTTAACCCTAAGTCAAATGGAACTGTGCTAACCTATTGTTAAAATTGGATCTTTTCGATACCAGGTCCATTTCCTGAAAAATATACACACCGATATAGTCTTTCGTGTGTCACTCCGCTGGTAATACAGAAATCAATTATTTTATTTCTCTGATCTGAAGGTGTGACAGGGATGAAATTCAGTGAAGGCTTCTAGTTCAGTACGTAAGGAGATGGCGATCTACTATGTAGAAGTGTGTATGGCTGGTTTAAGAAGTTCAAAAATAGTCGGACAAGCATGAAGCATGAAGAGGGAACAGGTTGCCCACCAACCTCCACCACTGAGGGATGATTCAACAAGCTCACAAGATGCTTCTGGTGAACCAATGAGTGACTGTCAATGAGGTGTCATGTTATCTGCAAATTTGTCATTCTCCAGCATACCAAATCATTACCGACAAACTACGCTCTTGTAAATATTTTGATAAATGTGTGCCAGTCGCATGGAGATCTATCAACGTTTACTCAGCCGCTATAAGGATGCAGGCGAAGCTGTTTTGACGGGAATAGTCACAAGAAATGAAACACAGGTTCATCATTTTGAGCCAGAATACAAAAGGCAGATTATGTAGCAATACATCCGAAACCTCCAGCGAAAAAGAAATTCAAGACTCAATCTTTTGCCGAAAAAGTGATGTTTACCGTTTGTTTTTTGACGCAGGCATGCGGACCACTAGAAGAAGCGTATCGAGAAGCAAGGACAGTGTGTCGAAAAAAGATATATTTGTTCAACTCTTGCTTTTGTTTTAATCTATAATAATAAATGGCAAGGTTTTGCTGTTCAAGAATATTAGTAAAAGCTTCTGTATAATCACTGGCAGTTTCATCAGTAATTTTTATGTTGGACAAATTCAAGGGTTTCTTAAACATTTGAAATCAGATTTTTCTTGCCAGAAAATGTTTTTCATTAGAAGTTTCCGTTACCTCTTTCTGCAAGTTATCAAGCGAACTTTTTGCAGTTTTTTAAATTACTATCGTGTTGAGAACTTCGCTTAATTTTCATACTTTGACAGTATTGCTGATTCATTCTGCAGCATCAAGTTTAGAAGTGTAATCCCTTTAACGGTTCCTTTTCGCACTATTACCCTGTGTTCCACTTGATGGTTTCGTTACAGACTTCTTTAATTATAGGTAAATTTAACAAAGGCAGCGGTCAACAATTATACACATCAAATAGCTAGGAGAAAAACAGCACAAAGTAAGAACTATCTCATAAGAAAAAAATCTTATACTTTTATTTCTATAGAAGTAATAATAGAAATGCCAATGTGATGGAGTTTTTAGCAATGCATACACCAACACTTGCATACATTCATTTACGCATTCCCTCCACACATAACACACATATATACATGTATATATATATATATATTCACCCAAACAAATACACACATACATGTATGAGACGCTCCCAAAAGTGGATTATTGAAGATTCATACATTTTTAAGATCTCAGAAAGAAAAGAACAGCAACAACAAGAAAACAAACATAATCACTACCGCTGACACTACAACTGTTACTTCCCATTACAACCTTATTAATACAGTAGCTAATAATAATACCGTCGCTAAAACGCTACTACTACTACTACTACTACTACTACTACTGCCGCCGCTGCCGCCGCTGCCGCCGCTGCCGCCGCTGCCGCCGCTGATACTACTGCTACTACTACTACTACTACTACTACTACTACTACTACTACTACCACCACTACTACTACTACTACTACTACTACTATCACTGGCGTTAACTGATACATCTTTCATTCTTATGAGACCGTAAATAAACACATAACACATAGCATGGCCTAAAGAAATTGATTGGAAATACTTTATACGTGTTAACGTTGCAGTCTCTTGCTAGCATTGCTACATATCAAATCCTCTGCAATTAGACGTAATTATACAAGTTATCACAGTCGAAGAATGTTTGCAAATTTAGATAGATTCGCGTGCCATTGGGAGATGTATTTGCTCATAGCTTACCTAAACATTTAAATTTCTTTCTCGGAAGAATAGCGTAACTACAGTACTTTCGTATCCCTACGGCATCCAACCTATCCAAACTTTCGGAAGTTTATTAAATTAATTTTCCTTTCAATGACCAGACTCTCTGTATTTACAGACAGATGAATATATTTCCGAGCATTGCATTTTCTACTGGTATCTGTTACATTATCAGTTCAAGCCACAGAAGAGGACCTCTACGTAGTCGCTTGACATGCTAGAAAAAAACACTTAAGTTATTAACGGAAATACAAGATGTTCGATAGAAAATATATAAATGGCAAAACATATGGACATAATTTATAAAAACTTAAAATCACGTGTTAAGGTCATCTCTATAAATTTTACATAGATATTATAACCAGCACTAAGTTTGTTACGATTATTCGTATCTAAAACGGCAGATGTAAATAAACAATAAGATCGAAGATGAAAAATGGGTAATGCGCGTGTAAGCCATATTTCGGCAGTTTTTGTTTCTTCATTAAGACCCATCTAACCTACTAATCACCCACGATCTCATTGATTAAATATCAGTGTTGGCTACGAGGAAGTACCTAAAAGTAACCGGAAACGTTATCCGTGGGACAAACCAATTGTACTTCAGGTTTCGCCTCAAGAAACCCCTTGATGCGACCATCGGCCATCAGTCTACCGAAGTCGTCCACTGAGGTAGTACTGCCACGTGTTGCGTGTTTGTTTTACATTGTTTCTCCCCTATTCGTCGAGTTTTGCGATGACTGAAAAGAAGAAACAGCGTGCTTCCGTGAAATTCTGTTTTCTGCTGGGAAAAACGACATTCGTAACAGTTGTCATACTTCAAATACCCTGCAAAGCCGCTAACCATGAGCAAAGCACAAGTTTATAAGTGGTGTTCACGCTTTAGGAATGGACATTTGTCGCTTGGTGACCAATCTCGTTAAGGACGACCGTCGACCGCTCGAACGAATGAAAACATTACTAAAATTCATGAAATAATGTTGGACCATTGCCAAGCAATTGACGAACTTGTTTATGTGGCTGGTGTGTCCTTGAGCCCCTGCCAATAAATTTCGAGTGAAGAATTGCAAATGAAAAGAGTTACAACAAAGCTTTTGCAGCGTTTGCTCACCGACGATCGAAAGCAGCCACGACTGAATGAGTGTCGTGAACTGTAAGATGGGTTGGAAGTTGATACAGACATTTTCTCGAAGGTCATCAATGGTGAAGAAAGCTGGTACTACGGAATTTGCAGACGTGGACGACATGAAGAAAAGAACAACGGAGGCCTTAAAAGGCATCACTTCGCTAGAGTTCCTGAACTGCTTCGAACAGTGAAAAATGCGTCTGAACAGATGCATTGCTTCAAATGGAGAATATTTTGAACGCGATAAAAAAGTGTAAACATGTAAATAAAATAATATTGCATGATTCTGGTTTCTTTTAGGCACCACTCATATAATTTCTAAGAATAATCTCTAGAGATGACCTTAACACATGATTTAAGAGCACCGCTAACACAGTTGTACACGGTGTTGACTTACCAAAACGTTTATTATACTTTGTGGTACATTATGGTTGCCTAACGAAATACCGTGTCACTATAAGTCTTTAATATTTGATAAAATATTCCAGAATATATTTTCTGGAAAGATTTTGGAATGATCATGACTGGAAAATTTTGGTCATACGTCTACCTGCTCAGAGTTGAACTAGGATAGCCAGTTGCCTACACTGGCGAAAATGTTGCTTGTTGCCATTAAAAGCAAGGGACGGCAGTCGGGTAAGGACACACTGTGGTAGTGAGAAGAGTAAGATCAATCGTTCCTGCTACTTCACTGCTATTTTACTGTTTTCATCTCATCCTGCGAAGGAGGGTGGAAAACAAAGTTGACCTCGGCGAGATTTGAACACAACACAAATACTAGAATAAACTTTGTCCGATGTAATAAGGATCCTGCAAACTGCCGGTCTGCGATTCATGCAGTAGGGTTGTTGGGCAGTGGATTGTAGAATCTTTACTAGACATTCATGCGAATTCTTTATGCTGTTGTAAAATACTCTCGAGCAAATATAATACGAGGAAAATTTCTACTGTAGTTGCTTCAGATTGTGAATATCTCTTATTACCTCTTCGTAATTAATTAGAAAGATCACTGCAGTTAGGAGATGATAATTTAGCAATGTTGATTTGTCACAATTGAACCGATGTCTTTCTCTTGAAACCGTGCAAACGCAGTTAGGTGTGTCTTAGATATGAATGCGTAACTTCGGTTGGGAAAGCTATCATGAGAAAGAACATTGATATCTTCTGCAAAGGAGTGTGCCAACCTAGTAATATAGTAAACTTTGAAAACGTTGTCTTAAGAAGACAATGAAAATTACACTGACATCAAATTCTTCAGAGGAAAAGTAAGTTTTGAATCAAAGCGACCAAAAATATGGTAATTAGCATTTTGTTGGGAAAATATGATTAATCAGTGATGAATAATATACAGGAAAAATGTGCATGTATTATTTAATTTTTTTCTATAGTGTTTATAATTTGCGGTTAAAGCTTTGTTAAAGAATTTTGGAAAATAGGATAGGTGTGACATCATCCAGTCTTTATGAAGAGAATTGATTACAAACTAATAAGATTCAAACTGAACGCTAGAAAATGTAAATGTCAATTCTGAAGAATCCCATGTAACTATTATCTTCCTCGATTATCCTAACAGAGTATTTGACACATCTTAACTCAAACGACACGAAAGAATCTGAAATGTTATGTCTCTTTATTCCTATCAAAATTACTAATCTTGTAAAAGTAAGTCACTTAAGAGAAAGAGCCCATCTGTCGTTTGAGCGTTTGATGGGTTACTGAATTACATGGGCTTTAAAAACGAGCAAATCCTTTAAAAGAGGAACTATACTATTGGTATTTAAATACAACGGTCCTTTCCACATCTCTCTACTCAAAGAGTAACCTTTTTGTAGCTTCACCTATTAGGATAGTATTTTCATTAAACTTGCTGAAATTACACTCTGCTGTCTTAAAGAAATTATACATCCTATAAATAAACATGATGGCCCTGTGTTAATGATTGAAGCTCTTTACATTATAGTTTTTTGAATCAAAGCTGACGTGAAGTTAAACGTAGGCAGCAAAAACAACAACAACAACATTCTCTTTTATACAAACCATCGACCATTAGAGTAGTGTCTGAAACATTATCGCATCCCTCATCAATACTTCTCACATTTACTCCAATTTCGTGTCGTTAGTTAAGTCTAGGTGACACTTGATCGAGTTCTACTATCAAAGCATTCCAACCATTCGTATTTTATTTTTAGGCACGTTTTCAACGTGTCTTATGATTATTAGACAGTGTTTCTACCAGGTTGAACGAACAAGTATAGGATTCCTTTCCCAACTCTAATTTGAAGAATTGAAACATAGTTATCGTTTGTTATACATTTCGGAGAGATGGATCTATTCAACAAATGGTTATTATTTATAACAAATTAACCTAAATTTATTGTCGTTATCCAACTGTGTTTCCCATAAACAAATAAAGATAAATCTGAAATGTAACTACCAGCTACTATCAATACACTCTAGGTATAATACACACTGTAATTAAGTTGGATGCGAAGAATTCTTTGAGGAAGTCTGTACAGCTTTTGTATTACATTTATGTTTGTAGTTTTCCGTTGATTTTCAGTACAATAGAAAACATACAAAATACAGTGAAAACAACGTTATTTATTTTACTTTTCTTCCATATATATATATCAATCAGGTGTGAAATGTTTGAACCTGACTGATAACTTGTAACAATACAAAATGTGATAATCTGTCATTATATGGAAGAGATAAAACTAATCTGTTTTATATCTCTTCCACGATAAACACAAAATATGAAAGAGCAAATGAAAATAATCTAGAATACATAACAAATGTTAAAATGTAGGAAAATATTTCAGGACAAGTAGCAGAATTATTTTTCATTTATCACTAGCGGAATCAGTAGAAAAGTTTTGACGCCTTTACTTTGTATTATTTATGTACAGTGTTAGCAGAATTCTTCTACGATGCGAGATCAGCTTATTGATTTCCCGTCTATTTTAACATGATTTAAATCTTCGGAAGTTGAAATATATTCAATATTAAAAGAGAAAAAGCAAAACTTCCAATGACGTTAGTGATACGCTAACACGTCACTCAAAGAAATTTCATATATTCTTTCTATCATTTTCCAGATGATCAAACTTGAAATCATTGTCTGATTTATACCTTTTTATGCTTTATGATTAAACTACAATACATATCAAGAAAATGAAATCCCATTTTCATTTTAAATTTTATGGATGGTTAATTCATCTTAAGTTAACATGTATTATTATACAACTAGTTAAACGGAACACAAATGGTGGTTCGATAATTACAAACTTATAATTAATACTTCAGTATTGTTAAATTGTCTTTTCCGGTTTCTGAATAAACAGCATAATTACATTATTTAAAAATAATTCAATGAATAATGTATCTTGTTGTTCGAACCCACCAGCCTGATAATGATAAAGAAACCAGAATCATGCAATATTATTTTATTTACATGTTTACACTTTTTTATCGCGTTCAAAATATTCTCCATTTGAAGCAATGCATCTGTTCAGACGCATTTTTCACTGTTCGAAGCAGTTCAGGAACTCTAGCGAAGTGATGCCTTTTAAGGCCTCCGTTGTTCTTTTATATCCTTGATTACCGTTCCTTTTTTGTATACCAGTAAATACATTGCCCACTGTAATCTTCATGTAGGAAAAATGGCTAAAATTTGAGGAACGTTTGGTTGCTAATTCTTGTACGTCGATTGACCGTGAAGAGGTTATTAATTAATTTTGACTTCTTGTGACGTTGAGCAATGTCCTCCTATTCTAATGCTAAAAACGATATTTTGATCGTAGAGTCCCTAATTGCAAACCTATTAAAAATCTGGAAAGTAATAACAAAGTGCATTGTCAGTATTGTGACATTGAAATCAAAAGGCAATGTTTTCAGCTAAACAACCATTTTAATTATACACTATATCATGATAGTGTTTATTGCAGATCGTGCATTGCAGGAAAAATCTTTTTGGTTTACATCACTGAATGTATTATGGTAAGACTAATTTTACTGTTTCTATTGATGTGTCAGTAAATATTTATGTTCTTTTCAATACTGAATAAGATTCCTTGTTGGTGATAATTCAAAGCCACATAGTGCTAAAATCGATATACTTGAATACCTAGATTCAAGTAGTTTCTCAAAGAGAAATGTGTTTGGCGAACAATCTGTAATGTGATTACTGATTTTAATGTCTACCATTAATACTAGTTAGGTAGTCGAACAACTGACATTGTCGGATGACTCAATCAGAAAAATATTCCAACACATGACTATAAGAGAACCAACACAAGGAAATTACATTCTCAGCCTTATTCTGACAGATGTTCCAACAAAATAAGTCACAACTCGCACACAAATCAAGAGAGAACCTCTAAATTGACACTCAACTTGCTAATACAGCAGTCAAATCATCGCACGATCACACCCATATCATACTAAATAATGAAGGACACTGGATAACGTAGAGTTATATATAATTTGTCACGAAAACGATGGGCTGCTCACAGCTGGAAAAATTGTTCGCAACTCTGCTTGATAAGTGCTGACCAGGAGCAAGCAACAACAACCTCCTCCTCCTCATCATCATCAATGCCAATTTTATTTCTTTATTTCTTTATCTCCACCTCGAATAATTTGGATAGCTTCTTTTCAATTTTTAATTTGTTTCCTGCCAAGTTCGACATGTTATTTCTTCCTTCGGAATCAGTGAAACAAGAATAAAGTAAAGGTTTATGAAATGTGACCTATATAATCAACAGTTACCCGAATTCTCTCAAAAATTGGGAAGATATTTGGCTTAGTGCCTAATCCTGAAATCTATATTACTAATAAAAATCAATATGACTAATAAAAGGCAAGAATAATAAAACGCACAAAATAAGTATAAGTGGGAAAATAATGGAAGGATAAGGGAAATATATGATTTTTAGATGCTTAACATTCGAATTTCAGATCGCGTGGCCAAGTGTTAAAAGTATTGTAGTCGTGATCGCGAGATCGTGGCCTCGCTTTCCACACTGGGTGGTGCGTTGCCTTCTAGACCATAACAATTCATTCAACGTTGATCTACTATCACTTTAACATGTGATGTGTGGTACACAGCACAACTAATCAGGCAATGTAGTTTTGAATGAGTGAGTGAGCTAAAGTACAACACAGGCATTTCATCACTATAAACATATCATCTGTACAGGCTGTTTAGCAAGGAAGAGCAGGACCATCTTTCTCTGACGCGAGTGACTACCATAAATATTTGAATATTAAAATAGAGACTATTACAGATTCCGTGTGTTAATATTTAAATATGGAAAAAAAGCCTTTCACAGATTTTGGTATACTAATCACATTATGTGTATCTCCAATTTCACTTTTAACATCTTTCACTTGTTTCACTCACTAGACTGCAGCCATGCATCCTTGAATCATTACTCGAATTAATTGACCCCATGACTTAATTATATGTTAAGCCTGGTACTTACCCAAAGGGTCTCTTTTGCAGAACCACTAGGTTACGCGGACGTAAACACACCAACTCCAGTTGTCAAGAGGTGGAAGGGGACAAACACAGACTCAAAGGCACACGCACACACATACGTAGATACATGCATACATACGTGCATACATACATTCATATTCATACACACATTCATAAACACACACACACACACACACACATATATATATATATATATAAATATAACACGGGCTTCTTTCTGTTTCCGTCTACCAAATCTACTTAGAAGACCTTGGTCGGATCGAGACTACAGAAGCAGACATTTGCCCAAGAACCCCGGAAACAAGTGATTTGGAAGCAATTTTCTTAACAAACACATACGCCAGCAGTCGCATTCTACCAAGCTTTGTCGTCGGAAATGTCTTTCTGTGACAGGTGTTTTTCATGGAATGATTCAAACTGAGCTCTGTAAGGTGAAAAAATTACCCCAATAACAATTTGAATTTTAAAATGTATTTTTCCATGGTACCCTATGGTATAGAACTATTAAGTATAGAACAATTTAGAGATTGCTATTTGCCTGCCTATGAAAGTTTTTTTCAGTTGGTTGATATAAACTTATCTCTTAGGCTAATATAACTCTCCTCAGCTATATGATGGTCTAGTTGGACCTTTGGTGATATCTTCGACACATAATTTCATCCTAGATGGAGAATCTCCTTGAAACTTTTTGCAAAGAACTTGCAGATAAAAGTGTTACCAGTTGCAAGCTCTGCATACCGGATGCCAGCAATCTTATGGGATCATCAAGGAGAAAAAGCATGCTGTTTTGGGGTTTTCCCCTCAACGGTACTATTGCACAGCGGGCCTTCAATTTCACTGAAATGAGGCCCCTCTTGCTAAGTCAAGTGGTTACTAGGATTTGCTCAATATTCTAGCCATCTAAGCAATCTGCAGGGTTTTATCCGAAAGAAAGTTTCTGTACATGAGATATCAGCAATTTAGATTCATTTGAACACGAGCTAAAGATTTTGTGAGCAATTATAAGCGTAGTGGTTGCCATCAATTTTGTGTTAATAAGCAATACTCCATCATTACTTTGTTTTACTATGTAAATTTCTGCTACTTCATGTTCGCAGCATTAACGATATTTACAACCTTAGTTGTGTATTTATATATCGGCTCAGCGTTTGTTGTTCCTCGATATGAAGGACAACATAAAACGGCAAATTTCAAATTTAAGTTAATTTCCACATTCAAATATTGCATTTGATGTATTCTAAAGATAATTGTAAATTCGTGTCCATAAAATAACTAATTGTATTT
>NC_042997.1:63201689-63224189 GCF_006345805.1 Octopus sinensis
CACACAGGCAAACACACTGACACGCACTCTCACGCACGCACACACGCACATACACACACACACACACACACACGCTCACACACACACACACACACACACACACACACACCACACACACACTCATATATCTACCTTACGATGAGAATGTGTGTCTATCTGTCTGTCTGTGTGAATCCCTAAAACTCGAGAACTACACAACCGATTTCATTCAAATTTTCCACATGTCTTACTTAGGGTCCCTGTTCTGTGTATCAAAAGTGAAACAATAACATCTCTATTGTAATGTCTGATACTTTCACTTTAATAGTTTCACTATTAATACTGAAACTATTATCTCATATATATATATATATATATATATATATATATATATATTATGTATATATATATATAATATAAATATATATATATATATATATTGATGTATTTGTATATGTGCACATCTATATATACACATATACATGCATACATATATTTATACATATATATATGTACATACATATACATTCATATATGCACACATACACACACACACACACACACATATATATATATATATATATGTATATATAGGTGCAGGTGTGGCTGTGTGGTAAGAAACTTGGTTCCAAAACACATGGTCCTGGGTTCAGTTCCACTTGGCAAATGTCTTCGGCTATAGCCTCAGACCAACCAAAGACTTGTGAGTGGATAGAAACTGAAAGATATCAATCGTATATATATATGTTTATATATAAGTGTATGTGTGTGTTCTTGTCTCTGTTTCTCCCTCATCATTGCTTGACAACTGCCGTTGGTTTATTTACATCCCCATAACTTACTGGTTTGACAAAAAGAGACTGATAGAATAAGTAGCAAGCTTATCAAAATAAACAAAAAAGTACTGGGGTCGATTCATTCGACAAAAATCTTTCAAGGTACTGAATTGTATCTATCAATCTATCTTTCTGTGGTTATATATATATATATATATATATATATATATATATATATATATATATATAATTCACACACATATATACATGTATGTATATGTGCATATCCATATTTATTATATAAAAGTCAAAGTATTTATGTATGTTCGTATGTTACTTATACATTCGAAAATTACTGCACCAATCCTAACGAAATTTGGAACACAAAATCCAAGCCTAAGGAGAAGGGTAATCCTGTATGTTTCATACAGTTTCATGGACCAAAATTACTGAATAGGTCCTTATGATATTTGGGACCTTAAATTCAATGCTTAAGGCCGGGTATAATGCAGCTTGTTTGGTTTGAATTTGAGGTGGAAGACCCCCTCATGAAAAGTTATAAATTCTCCATGTTGATGAAATTTCAACCATAGGTAATTGACACACATCAAGAAGTATTCCCAAACTTTCCACTCTTCATGATGATTCTAAGAGCCCCTGATGATGGCCTTAACTCCCGAATTTTAGTCATTTTTTGATACAAAACTAGGTCAAATGTACTGAATGGATCTTTATGAAATTCGGAATTTATATTCTATGCATAAGGACAGATGTAATGCAGTATATGTTTGAAAGTAAGGGGGTATAAATGATGCCATAACCCCATGCAAATTCATATATTCTTGTTGTTGATGAAATTTTAACAGTAGATATTAGACACAAATGAAGTAATATTTTTTAAATTTCAACTTCTTAGAAGTTAGTTAGACCTCATTAAAAGGGGTTTAACACCCACAATTTAGTCATTTTTCCTAAGTCAAGACAAATGCAATTGTACTCTTGGAAGCTGTTGGGTCACCCGAGCATAAAAGATGAAAGTTATTTGTAATTCAATGGTACAACAGTGTAAGATATTTGCTTTGAGATATACTTAGATTGTGATTTCTGCATTGTGGTACATAAATTGTCAAGTAAAGGAGAGGCATCTTTGCCTCCACTGATTCAGTTGCAAAGTGTTGAGTAAAGTTATTTGGTAGCAGACCTCCTTTGAGTCTTTGTATCATCACTGAGTCAGAGATACCTGCAGCCTACGGTACCATGTTATCCGTTATTTTCAGCAACCTAATACTTTCATGATTATTCTGGCCGTGCCACGGAGGCGAACATTTTGTTATAGTTCTACTGGACACTATTTTCCAATTGCCTTCATATTCCACTTGGTACCTTCTGATACTGTTTCCAAGGACCCATCAATACTTAGCACTATCTTCACCTTCTTCATTTCGTGCATAAGCGGGTGGTACTTATGTATTTTTTCGCCTTCTTTCATGACTATTCGTGGGTCAAATGGGCATGCAACACCAGCTATATAGCACGTGTGGTGTATCTTGCCGACCACCACTAGGTCCAATCTGAGTATGCTCTAGCACTTGATCTGCTTGAATTGAGAAATCCCAGAGGATTTTGCTAGTCTCCGACTCCGCCACTCTCTACGATTTGTGGTCATACCACATAGCCTTACCTCTCTGTAGCCCTCACTTTTTCTACAGCTTCCAGTATAGGATTTTTGCTACCTCATCATGTCGCCAGAACACGTAGTGGTTTTGTGAAAGTCTAGGGCATTCGTTTGTGATATAGGCAATGGTTTCATCCATCCTATTACAGATGTGGCACAACGGAGACACTTGCTCACTCCAAAAGCTTCACTCTCCAGTTCGTGGTCAAAGCTTGGTCTTGCGATATTAGTATAGTGCTCTCGTTCTCATAATAATAATAATCATAATAATGATTATGACGATACTACTACTACTACTACTACTACTACTACTACTATACTACTACTACTACTACTAGTACTACTACTACTACTACTACTACTACTACTACTACTACTACTACTACTACTAATAATAATAATAATAATGACGATAATAATAATAATAATAATAATAATAATAATAATAATAATAATAATAATAATAATAATAAACTATGCGCAACTCCATTGTCTCCCGAGACAGAAAGGATGCCAACCAACCAATAATAATAATAATAATAATAATAATTATCATTATTATTATTATTAGTATTAGTATTAGTATTTGTATTGTTAATCCTGAGAGCTAAAAGAATCGTTAATACGCCGGAACAAAGTTATTGGGGTCATTTTGTTCGCCCTTATGTTCTTAATTCAAATTCCGTCGGGGTCGAAATTACCTTCCCTCCTTTCGGAGTCGATAATTTAAGTACCAGCTGTGCACTGGGGTCAATGTAATCGACTTACCTCACCCCCCAAAAAAATACAGGCCTTGTGCCTATAGTAGAAAGGATAATAATAATAATAATAATAATAATAATAATATAATAATAATAATAATAATAATAATATGCCGCAAGGGCTCATATGGCTGTAAAGATCAACTAATGATTAATAAAGCCGTAACTGAAGACAGCCACAGAAAGAAGAAAGGCCTCAGTATGGCCTGGATTGACTACAAAAAGGCGTTTGATAGCATCCCCCACACATGGATCCTCGAAACACTAGCCATTAACAAAGTAGCACCAACAATCATAAAATTCATAGAGCACTCTATGAATAAATGGCAAACAGTCCTACACCTCCAAACAAAAGAGGGACTCATGAAAACCAAAGACATCCCCATTAGAAGAGGAATATTCCAGGGAGACACGCTCTCTCCACTCCTTTTCTGCTTGGCACTGTCACCTCTATCTGATATGCTAATAGAACTGGATGCGGATATAAATGTTACGGCAAAACGATCAGCCACCTTTTATATATGGATGACCTAAAACTATACGCTGCAAATGACAAACAGCTGGAAACACTATTAAAGACAGTTCATGGATTTACCAAAGAAATAGATATGAAATTTGGATTAGAAAAATGCGCCAAAGTAACCATGAAAAGAGGAAAACTAGTTAAGAGTAACAACATCACACTAGATAAAACCAATGAAATAAAAGAATTAGACCAAAGCCAAACTTACAAATACTTAGGAATCCATGAACTAGATAAGACACAACACACACAAATGAAAGAGAAAATAAAAAAAGAATATTATAGACGAGTTAGATCAATACTAAAAACAGAGCTCAATGCTAAAAACAAGATAATAGGTATCAACACTTTAGCTGTCCCAGTTATAAGTTACAGCTACAATATCCTTAACTGGACACGAAATGAACTGTCCAAAATAGATAGGAAAACAAGAAAATACTGACAGGATCTAGGATGCATCACCCAAAATCTGACATAGAAAGACTATATATACACGTATAGAAGGTGGTAGAGGCCTTATACAGCTGGAAAACTACTATAAAATAACCACCATAGGACTGCAAAAATACCTACTTCAGAAGGAAGGAAAACTGATCCAGATAGCAGCAAAACACGAGCAAAACAAAAAACTGTTCTCAGTATTTAAGGAAGCTGACAAATACAAACAAGAAATCATACCACCTAATAAACACAAAGAAGAAGAAGAAGATGATGAAGAAACAACAAAAGCTATAAAACAAATGAAATCCAAGCTAAACTAGAACAGCAACGAGCCATGATAAAACGATGGCAAAAAAGCCCCTTCATGGTAAATACTGCACTAAACTAAACGCAAAAGAAATAGACAAAGAAAAATCCCAGCAATGGTTGAGAAGCTCAGGACTCAAAGCAGAAACAGAGGGATTTTTAATTGCAGCACAAGACCAAAGCCTCCCCATCAGAAATTACCAAAAACATGTAATGAAAAGAAATATTACAAGTAACTGCAGAATATGTGGAGATGGACAAGAAACAATAAATCATATTATCTCTAGCTGCCCAGTCCTGGCTAAGAAGGAATATATCACAGATATGACAGAGTTGGAACCTACATACATTGGAAGCTATGCCAACATTATGGAATAACAACAGAAAAAAGATGGTATAGGCACACACCAGAAAAGGTCACAGAAAACGAGAAAGCAACCATACTCTGGGATATGCCGATACACACAGATAGAGAAATTAAGGCCAACAGACCAGATATAGTTATCAGAGATCATGAAGAAAAAAATGCTTTCTAATTGATGTATCAATACCGGCAGATGACAACGTGTCTCTAAAAGAAATGGAGAAACTCTCAAATACAAAGACCTGGAAATAGAGGTAACTAGAATGTGGAACCTGAAAACAGAAACAATTCCTATCATAGTAGGTGCATTAGGCATGATAAAAAAAAATTCAGACAATACATAACAAAAACACCAGGACTTACAAACACATATAACATACAGAAAATTGCACTACTAGGCACTGCACACATCCTACGCAGAACACTTTCCATACAATAACCATCAGAGCATCACAACAAATCACAGCACATACCCAAGGCACACAGAGCTGCGCTCGGTAGTGAAGTGAAAGCACGCTATAAAAATAAAACTACTGAATAATAATAATAATAATAATAATAATAATAATAATAATAATAATAATAATAATAATAATAATAATAATGATAATAATAATAATAATAATGATAATAATAATTATTATTATTATTGAGTGAGAGAGTAGTTCATGCCATCAAAGTGACACTGGGGTAAAATATACGAAGCCCAATATACCCATCATGACTACCCGTCTGATAAGGGTACACCAGGCACATGCATCATAACCATATGTGCGCGACATGGTGATCTCATATCAAGATAAACAGCACATGACCTTGCAGGTGGGGCCCAGTTAGAATTTTCTTCAGGTTGAGTAGCCCATCCCGCTCAAAAGGTCCCTGAATAAGGGTTGTTTAAGGATGTTGAACGAAACACCCATGTTTCCAGAGGTGAATTATTCAAACCCCAAAGAATCCCTCTCAACACATGGCCATGATGCTCCCCCACTACTTCTGCTCGTGATCAGAGATGCACATATCGTCAGCCACTAAGGGACATGCTCAACTGGTTAAGGTCAAACAACTGACAAGAAAATCTGTGGTATTGAGCAGAATATTTGCTGTAGCCCATCTTTTATACCAAGACAAAATAATAATAATAATAATAATAATAATAATAATAATAATAATAATAATAATAATAATAATAATAATAATAATAATTATTATTATTATTATTATTATTATTATTATTATTATTATTATTATTATTATTATTATTATTGAGGATGGCAGAATAAAAGAAGCATCAAAGTCACTGACATTTCTGATATTTGTCCCAACTCTTTACGATGCAATGATCATAAGTTAATTACTCGATATACATTAAGTTATAAGAAGGAGAGAGTTTGATTTCTGACATTTTTCCCTGTGAAAGTTTACGCATATATACTTAGTGTGTATATCATGTATTTCAGAATTTTATTATATCACAGCGCAACTGGTCTTCTTACCGTTTTGACCATTATCATGCCCACCAGTCCAAACTAAATTATGCATGTGCTATAACTTTTGTTGTGGCTTGTATCATTTCCTTCGATTGAACTAAGTAAGAATACGAAATGTATTACTAGAATAATCGATGAACTTTCAATGTTTTGATTAACCTAAGAAACTCGGTTTGCCCAACATGGTAAATTTTCCAATTTAGTAACGTTAGAATTCCGATAAATATCCTGTGAGTTCAACTCTACACAAAACACACAAACACACTCACACACACACAGACAGACAAACACACACACACGCGCACACACACATAAACACAAACCCACACGCACGCACGCACACATACTCTTTTCTTCTCTACGCACAAGGCTCGAAATTTTTGAAGAAAGGGCCAGTCGATTAGATCGACCTCAGTACGCAACTGGTACTTAATTTATCGATCCCGGAAGGATGAAAGGAATAATTGACCTCGGCGAAATTTGAACTCAGAACATAAAGAGAGACGAAATACCCATTTCTTTACTACCCACAAGGGGCTAAACACAGAGAGGACAAACAAAGACAGACAAACGGATTAATTCGATTATATCGACCCCAGTGCGTAACTGGTACTTATTTAATCGACCCCGAAAGGATGAAAGGCAAAGTCGACCTCGGTGGAATTTGAACTCAGAACGTAGCGGCAGACGAAATATCGCTAAGCATTTCGTCCGGCGTACAAACGTTTCTGCCAGCTCACCGCCTTATGCACGCAGACATACTGGCAAACACTGCTTTCCTTGCATTATGGAAACAGTTGAAGTGAAAACGATATTTTCTAAAAGTCAAAGTGTAATTTTTGTTTAAATAAAATCTTTGCAAAAGACTATCAGGTAGACAATGTAGTCCAGAGTGGCTACGTTCTAATTTCCGAAGCTAGTAAAAGAATAAAAGTATAGAAACACAAACACACGCATGTACATACATACATATATATATATATATATATATATATATATATATATATTCATACGTACAAACACACACGCATATATGTATATATATATATATATAATATATATATATATATCTATATATATACGTCTATACATATATACTTCTCTCTCTCTTTCTCTCTCTCTCTCTCTCTCTCTCTCTATATATATATATATATATATTATATGCAATAATAAATCTCTGAACGAGATGTAAACAGTAACTGCACGACAATGTGAGGTATACTAGCCATCTCAATATGGCTAACCACTAAGGGTGGGTGTTACTGTAGCTTGTAGCCCCAGGAGATTATCGTCGCCAGCTGGCTTTAGGTACACTTTCTGTGCTCTTATGGTATTTGCAAAGGGAGGTCATCCCTTCCTCGTCAACCTAGGTGACACGCACGGACTGCAGTTTCTAGGTATTTGCCTGTCTTCAGCGTACGGTAGTTACCGGTTGTCGATGAAGGGAGTCCCAATGCAAATCTTTATATCGTTTTTCCAGTATCTTTTCGTCACTGATCTCGAAAAACTCTATGCAAGCAATAATAAATCTCTGAACGAGATGTAAACAGTAACTGCACGACAATGTAAGGTATACTAGCCATCTCAATCATCGCGATCATCGTCTCCAGCTGGCTTTAGGCACACTTTCTGCGCCCTTTGCAAATACCATAAGGGCACAGAAAGTATGCCTAAAGCCAGCTGGAGACGATGATCGCCTGGGGCTACAAGCTACAGTAACACCCACCCTTAGTGGTTAGCCATATTGAGATGGCTAGTATACCTTGCATTATATATATATGTATATATATATATATATATATATTATACACACACACACACATATGTATATATATATATATATATATATATATATATATATATATATATAATATAGGATATATGTATAACCTAGATAGACGTAGATATGTTTCGACCAAAGATTGGTTCAGGCTATTTCTAACTTACTAGCATCATCTGATAGGATTATCTAAATCCTGTGTAAGTCACATTTTATTTACGATCCATTCAAGTAGTGAGTTCTTGTTGGCTGATATTTATTGAGAATTTACAAAAAAAAAAAAGCCCCAAAAAACAATAGACGAAGACGGATGTGTAAACAACAAGCCGATATATTAGTTTAACGCTCGGGAAGTGACAGAATCTTTTACATTTCGAGCCTACGCTCTTCGACGGAAAGGGACACAGAATTAATCAGGGAGTGAGAGAGAAAGAAAACAAAAACGTTTAGTGGCTAGCGATCTATTCATACATACACACATATATATATATTTATACCGGAGTAAACACATAAATGTGAAACAAGGTGGAAAAAAAGAGTACCCAAATACCAGTGGTAGAGTAATATGCTTTATTTAAAGCAGCAGAAAATTCAACAAAATCTGTTACTCTGAGTTTCTCGTTGCCGTTCATCAGACAGTTTTTGTTAGAATGGAACCAATATATCAATTTAATCCAGACTCTTACAAACGCTACACCTTTACAACATGAACTTGCTTGATTGGCCCTTTAGAAATAACGGTCAATATTCGAGCGATAAATAAAAAATGAGCTCAAAAATATATATGTATATATATATATAAAAATTATGAAAATTATAAAATTCGAGGAAAAACCTTACATTGAACAAAATACATATTGACGTTAAAGAAGGAAATATAATTAATACATGGAAATTAAAATGCATTATAAATATTACACTGCAATACATATTCATATTAAAGTGTACATATATATATCAACATACACAGAAGGATGCGTGCAAACGCCATACATATACAGACGTATAAATATAAATCTAAAATATACACACAAATGCATGCACACATATGTATACGCAATCTATCTCGCACGCAAGTTAAAATCATGGATGCTAATGTAGCGTTCCTTATTTACGGAGCAAAGCTTAAGACATAAGTAAGTGAGGGGGACGTAAAGTTGTATGCACCAGTATCATATAGTTAGAGAAAAAAACGAAAGAAAGGAAGAGAGAGAAAAAGAAACGAAGAAGGGGGAAGGAAAAAAGAAAAAGGAGGAGTGAGGAAAAAACGAAATAAGAAAAATTATGTATACAACTGTGTAACCACGTTATTGACATATATATAGAGACAAGTATACAAACACACAAGTTCAAATGGATACATACACATACAGTCGTGTATGTGTGTGCTTAAGCACAAACATACGCTCACTTACACATACACAGAGACGCATGCTTACAAATACATATCCATGGCTATACACATATTTACATCAAAATTCTAATTTTTGACAACATTGCTTTTTTAAAATATTGGTGAGTGTAATAATGAAAAATATACGAAAGACATAAAATATAACACCCTATTTTGGATCATCTATAAATTAAAAACCAAAGTAATCCTATACAATACAATAACATGAAATAAACAAAGCCGAAGGTTTTTCCTAATGTATATGTAGAAATATAAACAAAATAAACAAAATATATGCATGAGACTTTGCTATACGGAATGAAATCTGCATAGCGCGAAACAAATCCATCGTCGCGTTTACATACTAGTCCAAGAGTCAAAATCAAAATTTCAAACATCAAAAATACAAAATATATACTCTATCTATATGGTATATTTACATTTGACATTTTAAATTTGGTTGAGTGTCTACATAAGTTCATCAGCTCACTTCTTTGATTCAAAGAATTATTGTCTTTGAATAAAATATACAGTTTCTCTAATAGGCAAAGATTGCACTTAAAATTATTCCTGTGTGCTCTATGCCTGTATGGTGCCGCTCTGTCCAGAATGCTCCATGTCACGTTGAAAGGTGGGGTTTCCTTTTCTTTTAGTTCCCAGACATATTTTGCTAGGCTGGTCCTCTTCCTATTCTCTGGGTATCTAAATGAATTTTTATGCGAATAAAATCGTGTTTTAAACGAATTTTCTGAAGCCCCTGTATATGTCTTGTATTCCGATGAGCCTTCTATTTGTACCTTGGCTCTATAAACTACTCTTTTACTAGACATTTCCCTTCTAACGGACAGGAGGTTTCATTTTTTCAATTGCATTTCTTAATGGGCTCGGCACCATGTTTAATCTCAATCAGATTCCTATTATGCTGGCTAATGTAAGGGGCAAAATTTCTGCAACAAGAATAGCTAATTCTTCAGGGTTCTTCTATTAAATACCCTATAGAATTTATGGCCCTGCTTAAAATGCTTAGAGACTAATCTCAAAAATTCCTTACCTATATTAGTCTTTACGGCCAAATTGAAAGCCGGGTTGAACCACAAAACTTTCCTGGTCCTAGTTCTTCGTGCAGCATTATTATCAGCATTAAGCTGGCTGTATTGGATCTTCTCAGAGAATCCACTATTCTTTAATGCGCTATCGTACAGAGAAATATGAAAGAAAAAATTACTTTGATTTTTAATTTATAGATGATCCAAAATAGGGTGTTATATTTTATATGTCTTTCGTATATTTTTCATTATTACACTCACCATTTTTTAAAAAGGGCAATGTTGTCAAAAATTAGAATTTTGATGTAAATATGTGTATAGCCATGGATATGTATTTGTAAGCATGCGTCTCTGTGTATGTGTAAGTGAGCGTATGTTTGTGCTTAAGGCACACACATACACGACTGTATGTGTATGTATCCATTTGAACTTGTGTGTTTATATACTTGTCTCTATATAAATGTCAATAACGTGGTTACACAACTTGAATACATAATTTTTCTTATTTCGTTTTTTCCTCACTCCTCCTTTTTCTTTTTTCCTTCCCCCTTCTTCGTTTCTTTCGTTTTTTTCTCTAACTATATGATACTGGTGCATACAACTTTACGTCCCCCTCACTTACTTATGTCTTAAGCTTTGCTCCGTAAATAAGGAACGCTACATTAGCATCCATGATTTTAACTTGCGTGCGAGATAGATTGCGTATACATATGTGTGCATGCATTTGTGTGTATATTTTAGATTTATATTTATACGTTTGTATATGTATGGCGTTTGCACGCATCCTTCTGTGTATGTTGATATATATATGTACACTTTTATGAATATGTATTGCAGTGTAATATTTATAATGCATTTTAATTTTCCATGTTATTATATTTCCTTCTTTAACGTCAATATGTATTTTGTTCAATGTAAGGTTTTTCCTCGAATTTTATAATTTTCATAATTTTTATATATATATATACATATATATTTTTGAGCTCATTTTTTATTTATCGCTCGAATATTGACCGTTATTTCTAAAGGGCCAATCAAGCAAGTCCATTTTTTAAAGGTGTAGCGTTTGTAAGAGTTTGGATTGAATTGATATATCGGTTCCATTCTAACAAAATCTGTCTGATGAACGGCAACGAGAAACTCAGAGTAACAGATTTTGTTGAATTTTCTGCTGCTTTAAATAAAGTATATATATTTATGTATACAAATATAACAATTTAGGAGTGACCCCAACAGGTCACTCGTCCACCAGAAAGAGCAGCCATAACTCACCACGCCAAGTAGTAGTAATTCAGAAAATTGGTGAAATTTAAAAACATTTACCCTAATTCATCTTTTAGACGTTGCAACGTTTCTGTGTCATTATGATTAAATTAGCTTAATTAATTAAGCCAATCTACCATAGGTTACACTTCATCAGTAAAAGACCTGGGAGAGACAAATATACACGAGGCGTCTGTATCGATGCCTACGGGGATTCTGACTTAAAATTTTCAAGACTGACGTATTCGCGCCAAACTTATCAAGCAGTAAATATAAGCTGCCGATTCAATCTCAGAATTATTCAGAAAATTATCAATTAGTCAATTTAGGGTAGCAAAAAAATTCAATAAATTTATCGCAACCAGCGGCCTGGTGGAAAAGAGAAAATAGTCTCGACTAATATATAAATATAACAATTTAGGAGTGACCCCAACAGGTCACTCGTCCACCAGAAAGAGCAGCCATAACTCACACACCGCCAAGTAGTAGTAATTCAGAAAATAGGTGAAAATTTAAAAACATTTACCCTAATCATCTTTTAGACGTTGCAACGTTTCTGTGTCATTAATGATTAAATTAGCTTAATTAAATTAAATTAAGCCAATCTACCATAGGTTACACTTCATCAGTAAAAGACCTGGGAGAGACAAATATACACGAGGCGTCTGTATCGATGCCTACGGGATATCTGACTTAAAATTTTCAAGACTGACGTATTCGCGCCAAACTTATCAGCAGTAAATAAACTGCCGATTCAATCTCAGAATTATTCAGAAAATTATCAATTAGTCAATTTAGGGTAGCAAAAAAATTCAATAGAATTTATCGCAACCCAGTCTTGAAAATTTTAAGTCAGATATCCCGTAGGCATCGATACAGACGCCTCGTGTATATTTGTCTCTCCCAGGTCTTTTACTGATGAAGTGTAACCTATGGTAGATTGGCTTAATTTAATTTAATTAAGCTAATTTAATCATTAATGACACAGAAACGTTGCAACGTCTAAAAGATGAATTAGGGTAAATGTTTTTAAATTTTCACCTATTTTCTGAATTACTACTATTGGCGGTGTGAGTTATGGCTGCTCTTTCTGTGTGGACGAGGACCTGTTTTGGGTCACTCCTAAATGTTATATTTATATATTTAGTCGATGACTATTTTCTCCTTTACCACCGGCCGCTGGTTGCGATAAATTTCTATTGAATTTTTTTGCTACCCTAAATTGACTAATTGATAATTTTCTGAATAATTCTGAGATTGAATCGGCAGTTTATATTTACTGCTGATAAGTTTGGCGCGAATACGTCAGTCTTGAAAATTTTAAGTCAGATATCCCGTAGGCATCGATACAGACGCCTCGTGTATATTGTCTCTCCCAGGTCTTTTACTGATGAAGTGTAACCTATGGTAGATTGGCTTAATTTAATTAATTAAGATAATTTAATCATTAATGACACAGAAACGTTGCAACGTCTAAAAGATGAATTAGGGTAAATGTTTTTAAATTTTCACCTATTTTCTGAATTACTACTACTTGGCGGTGTGAGTTATGGCTGCTCTTTCTGGTGGACGAGTGACCTGTTGGGGTCACTCCTAAATTGTTATATTTATATATTTAGTCGATGACTATTTTCTCTTTTCCACCAGGCCGCTGGTTGCGATAAATTTCTATTGAATTTTTTTGCTACCCTAAATTGACTATTTATGTATACATATATACACACATACATGCATATATGTAGACACACACTCACACACACATATATGTATGTATGTATATGTATATAAAATTTTAAGACAAATAAATGAAGAAAAACAAATGAGTTGCCAGTGGCATGTATAAGGACACTAATAATGAATAAAATCATAATAATTCGGAGTAGGCAACGGTATGTTTATAACGTCAACAGAGAATAAATTCTTACATTGTTGAAGTTGTATTCATCTCCAAATGAAAAATAAACAGATATCTCGTAACTATTGCGACCGATTCCAAATGAGAAATTCCAGTTGAGAAAATCGCAATAATCTAGAATTCTCAATTTTATTGAGACAAGGGGATACTGTGGTCACTGGATTTTGCCTGAATGGGCATTATCAACACAGCAGCTAGCCAGCATTGATTCCAAAATTCACGAGATTAGAGACGGATTGGAAGAGAAGTGTACACTTACGGATGAGAGTACACTAACGCATAAGGAGCTAACGGAAATGACTAAGAGAGGCTAATTACAATGCAAGTTTACTTTTCGGTTAGTTGAAATTATCTTCCCGTTGAGACAGAAAAGTAAACGAATGGCAAAGGCGCAGGAGTGGCTGTGTGGTAAATAGCTTGCTTACCAACCACATGGTTCCGGGTTCAGTCCCACTGCGTGGCACCTTGGACAAGTGTGTTCTACTATAGCCTCGGGGCGACCTCGTGAGTGGATTTGGTAGACGGAAACTGAAAGAAGCCCATCGTATATATGTATATGTATATGTATAAGTATGTTTGTGTGTGTGTGTTTGTGTGTGTGTGTGCGTGTCTGTGTCTGTCCCCCCAACATCGCTTGACAATCGATGCTGGTGTGTTTGTGTCCCCGTAACTTAGCGGTTAGACAAAAAGAGAACGATAGAATAAGTACTAGGCTTACAAAGAATAAGTCCTGGGGTCGATTTGCTCGACTAAAAGCGGTGCTCAAGCATGGCCAGAGTCAAAATGACTGAAACAAGTAAAGAGAGAGAATGCTGCGTGGCAACTGCAACCAAGTCCAAATGAAAACTTGTGTGTCTGTATATACATGCACTGGCACACATCCATACACACATACATTCATAAAGTATTTGTCATCATGATTTGGAATATAACAATATTCTTACTGGAAGCATACATCTGTAATAAACCTGACAAGATATCTATGAGCCTACATCTAACTACCTAATCCAGATTTTGTTTTAAATAATTTGCGATCCAGGTAGCACACACTTTGAACAAGAATGACATCACTATCATTAGTTATACCTTTGTACAATTGCACATTATGTGTTTTCACTCCTGCTGTTAATGCACGCACAATTGAGTATAAAGCTGATCAATGATTCGTCAAGATTATTGGAGCTGTATGCATATTATTATCTCATGTTGGACTTCCGATATTTGACCTTTCATAAATGAAAAGAATTGCTTTTGAAAGTGTAATGTATCCATACAAAGTGAGCGCGATACCGTCTATAAGCATTCTACTATACGGAACTTCAACTTTCTGCAGTTTTCAGTCATAACATTTAACTATGTAATGGGTAATTCTAATTTTCCCAAACTACATAAGCTTCTATTCCATAAGAGTTGATTTCATTGAACAGTTAAATGGCTGTTTCTTGTGATGGCCTGAAATTTCCTGTTTTGGTTTTGTGCTCTGGGTGTTTACAGAGAGCTAATAATTTACATAAATCAATTCACAAGCCCGAACTCACATCTACCTGTCACATCTCAATCCTATTGCAAATTGAAGAGGGGTGCTTCCATACTGAGCCAGGATGTATATTCCCGGTTTTGTGCGTCATGTGTAGATTTTAACACTGATATTTAATATTGGCATGTCACGCATCTAGCAATATCTTTTGACGTGTCATCGATACATAATCCTTGTCTCAAATGAGGTATGTGGTGACGCACACATCATAGATGCAAAACTTTTTGGGCAGTTTCAAGTCGTTGTGTAACTAAATTTATTTCTCCAGCATCCGAAACGCAAGTGAAATCTTCCCAACACTCTGTAATTTCGGATACATTTCTGATTGTAGAGCTGCGATGATGTACCAAATAATGCACGATACAAAATATAATCACTTCTTTTCGTTCTATATACAGCTCATCTTAGCTTTCTTTAGGCTTTCTGCAATTCTCTCTCGCTCTCACACTCTCTGTACACGCGCACACACACACCCACACACACACACAGACTCACACACAGACTCACACACAGACTCACATACAGACTCACACACAAACACACATACAAACACACACGTTTGTGTGTTTGTGTGTGAAACCGCATGGCTCAGTAGTTAAGGCGTCGGGCTTACAATCATGAGATTGTGAGTTCTATTCATGGACCGGGCTGTGTGTTATGTTCTTGAGCAAGAATTTTTTTATTTAATGTTGCTCCAGTTTACTCAGCTGTGGAAATAAGTTGCGACATCACTGGTGCAAAGCTGTATTGGCCTTTGACAAGCTGTATCGACCTTTGGACAACATTGGTGGTGCGGAGCGGGGAGGCTGCTATGCATGGGTGACTGCTGCTCTTCCACAAATAGCTTTGCCCGGACTTGTGCCTCGTGGATGAATTTTCAAAGAGCAATCCCATGGTCATTCGTGACCGAAGGGTGTCTTAAGTACGTATGTATGTGTCTTTTCTTTTACATACATGTACATTAGTTTTGTGTTCGTTAGTAAGTCATATATTAGATTGTGTTCGCATTTCTGCACAGTAATAGAGATGATAGATTATACAACATAACGTGGGATTATTTGAAGGTTAAAAGTCATAAGTGTAGATAAAAGAACTTTTCATAAGCAACTTTAAATAATTTTTCATTAAAATTTGACAACTGACATTTTTTGCTGTATTTGACATTCTGCAAAATGATCTTACTTCTCTCTATTTGTTTCCATTATTTGGCATTAGAATAAATTGAATAAATCTTGATTAATGGTATCTTTTCCTAACTGACATGTAATCGATCATTGCAAGGTCAGAGGTAGAAGAAATGACGTCATCGCTGTCTTCATATTATTTGATAGTTTCTTATAATTTACGTTGCACCCACGCAGATATATGCACGGATAAATAGACGCACACACACATATATATATTTACATAAAATACATACACGCACGCACACACACACACACCACACACACACACACACATATATATTTACATAAAATACATACACGCACGCACACACACACACACACACCACACACACACACATATATATATTATATATATATGTGTGTGTGTAAATATACATATATATATATATATATATATATATATATATATATATATATATATATATATATATATATATACAAGGACACACGCACAGACATTTGTGTATACATATATATATATGTATAAGTATCAGTAAATATTCATATGAATATGTAGATGTAAACTACCCAGGTAGAAAAAGTTTTCCATGGGGAGTTTAAAACCAATAATTGCGTATTGTAGTATTTGCTCTTTGTACAACATAATATATTGCTTTCTTTTTTACCTAACTGTTGGGAATAGCTTCGAGATCATAAGCACACACACCCCTCCTGCACACACACTCACACTCACACCCAGAAACAGTCAGTTTCATATAGCAATGTGTCTATGTGTGGCTGTTTCTTTTGTCTAATCTAAACATGACTATTTGGCTTCTGTACGTAGATACTGTGCTTACGTTCCAGTGTATAGCTTTGTTGTACATATAGCATATTTCCATTTAATGTCATGTATTTTTCTCACTTAGTTGACTGGGCAGGGTTTTTACAAAGGCTTCTTTAGCTATGTATTACTAAGAGAAATGAACAGTCATCTCGTTTTCGGTTATTATAATAAACATGATATAGGCAGCGCGTTGGCTGAATCGTAGGCACGCCGGACATAATGCTTAGCGGCATTTCATTTGTTTTTATATTCTGAGTTCAAATTCCGTCGGGGCCGACTTTGTCTTTTATCCTTTCGGGGTCG
The DNA here is from genome assembly GCF_006345805.1 of Octopus sinensis. Taxonomy (NCBI): domain Eukaryota; kingdom Metazoa; phylum Mollusca; class Cephalopoda; order Octopoda; family Octopodidae; genus Octopus; species Octopus sinensis. The sequence continues at coordinate 63,219,213 of NC_042997.1, forward strand.
ATAAAATAAGTACCAGTCAAGAACTAGAATCTATAAAATCGGTTACCCCTCCTATCACAAACTGCTGGCCCTGTGCCGAAATATGAAAATCGTTATAAATACAATTATGTGGAGGCACGTGTCTTAGTGGTTATAGGTTTTGCATTCAGGATAATAAGATTGTGGTTTTGATTCCTGGACCGAGCGATGCGTGATGTTCTTGAGCAAAGCACTTCATTTCCCGATGCTCCAGTTCATTCAGCTGGCAAAAAATAATAATCCTGTATAAAACAGGGAGCTGACTGTCACTGGTCTCGCCGGGCCACGCTTAGCAGCACTTTGTCAGTCTTTACGTGCTGGGTTCAAATTCCACCAAGGTCGACTTTGCTTTCCATCCTTTTTGTGTCGATGAAATAAGTACCAATCACATTTAATGTAGTTAACTCTCTTCTGCAAAATTTCGAGCCTTGTGCGTATAACAGAAATAATTTTTATAACTACATTTGGATTTAATAGGGAGAAATCTTGAAATGGACACTTAGAACTATCCACAAGATGAAATAAAAACAATATAAAACCGTCTCTTTTCAAAAAATTCTTAGTTGTAGAAAATTCTTTACCCATTCTGATTGAAATATTTTTTAACCAGTCTAATACAAACATACACCGGAGATATAATGCGAACGGTATGTAAACATATATTCATGCATATATCATATGCAATTGTCCAAAGGTATATTATGATACTCATTTAAAATGTTTGCCCAAGGCCAGTAATTTCCGGGGAAGGGATAAAGCAACTGGTACTTATTTCATTGACCCCGAAAGAATGACATGCGAAGTCACCGTTGATAGAATTTGAACTCAGAACGGAAAGAGGAGCGTAATGCCGCTAAGAATTTTGTCCGGTGTGCAAACGATTTTGTCGGTTCACCGCCTTAGTATATTATGATATTAAAATTCTGTCCTATAAGAATTTTCATAGCAATCGTACATCAAAGAATAGAAATAGCGAAGGTGTACATGGTTTCTTTATACTCAAGATGCAGTAACTAAATCTGCTTGAAACTTACTCTCTCAAGATTTGCCTTACAAAAATATGCAATATTGTGGAAAATAAAGATGGTCCGGTCAGCACTTGTTTGATCATTAATGGTATGTATAAAGCAACAAAAACAACGACAACAGTAACAGCAACAACTGCAACAAAATAGCAACAGCAACGATGACGACAAAATCCACAGTTTAGGAAATCTGCACTTCAGATCTACTAAAAAGGTGAAGCCACCTGAATAATTAGGACATGTTCATCCATGTCCTAATACATTAATACATTAAAACTAGTAAATCACATCTATGATCTGTCCTATCAGTTATTATTACAGTAAGGTATTTTAAAAGTTGTAAATGAAGAGATAAATAACTTTATAACACGCTTCTTGTCATTACTGGTTAGCAGTAAACACTATACTAAGCAGTTCGCCAAAAGTTTTCTCCGTTTCCCCCTCTAAAATACAAAACTCTTGTTAACTGTCCCTGGTTACTCTACCTGAATAGACATCAAGAAATATAATTTCACGTTAAATATCGAAGGCATGGGTAATATTAGATAATGATGGCTACAAAGATTATGCTGGATGTTATCTTCGGAATTTATAACTTATCTAGGCACTAGCTCTACAATCATATTTAAGTATCAGAAAATAATTTTTCGATCGACTACATATTAAGTGTTGTAAGTAGAAGCATTCCTAGATGAAACAAATCCCAAATTAGACTGGCGATAAAGTTAATGTAGTGAAACAAATTTTGTTAACAATTGATTAAAAAGAATAAAGAAGAAAAAAGACGTTATATGAATCTACCCTGGGTGACAGAATTGTAACTATTAACTGGAACTCCTAATAAAACGTCCAATAGCTCTGTAAGGAAGAGGTTTTACTTAAGCCACCCTATTAGTCAAACCAGAAAATAGTATTTGAAAGAAAGATAAAACGAATATAATAAAAAAAAACGAAAAGCAATGTTACCAAGTCATTGTAAAGCAGTGTAAAAGAAAGGGGAAATGTCGATGGTTCATACAATTTATCTTTTGTCGAGTAAGACAGATGGTTAGAGATAAGAGAGGAAATTAGTTGGTGCAGAGAACTGTATATGTATGTCACAGAGACCGCACAGTATATATAAATGGAATAGAATAGGGTGAGGGTGAATTTTTCTGGCAGGTGAGAGCTGTTGAACGATTGGTTGAAAATAGTGATGCAAAGTACACATTAGGTGCGTGAATACGTGTGTATGTGTGTGTGAGTATACGTGAGAGTAGAGATGATGGAAGTTAATTGGGATTCAGATAATATTTATATAATAGAACATATATATGAAGCCTCGGGTAAATCGGAGTGCATGTAGAGACAATTATGTTTTATTTACATGCATGTGTGGCTATTGGAAAATGAATGCTTGAAAGTGCGTGCGTGAATGCTTATCCTTGTGCATAAGGGTGTGTGTGTGTGTGTGTGTTCGGAGGATAATGGAAAAGTAAATGTGTATTGATGTGGTTTTTTACTAAGTGAAAATTAACTGTTATTTCTGGAAGATTTGCAAAGGAGTGCCATGGTTTTGTTGAATCCACAGAAGCAAAAAGGAAAGTGGGCGTGACGTGGATAACCGAAGTAACAGGAAACAGTTTGAAGTGAACGTTGCTATTTCGTTAGACATTCAACAAAAGCTTTATAAATCGATCAAAGTAACCGCGGAAATGAGTCTCCTATACATAGAAAAGCATTTTAAATGAAACATGTTGTTTAACCGATAAATGCCGATACTGAGAAATTTTAGATGGCCAACGAAATAGCAACACACCAGTAAAACACTCACCACTAACTTCATATATCCAGGTTATTCATACCTTCGTCTTTTGTGCGTGTGTATGCGTATGTTGTATGAGTATGCGCGTGTGCGCGCGTGTGTAGTCTTCTTCAACACCATGACTATTTTTGTTGTTCCTTCCAGGAAAAGCAGTTAATCTTCTAATTAGGGAGTACCTTTTCATCGAAGTATTAATAATCGGTTAGATTTGCTATAAAATCTCAGCATGCACGCTAGTGAACGTCCACCTGTGAAACTGCACACCATCCAGCCACACACATAATGCTTTACTATGACTCCCAATACGCAATTTCAATTATTCACTCATACACATCTGTTCCTGCATACATTCTGTTACGTCAATGTCACATCTCCTCCAACAAGCTAATATGCCAATACTACCTAGACCACTACTACCACTAATTTTCTGCGCCTTCTATCTCACACGTTTGCTTGTACATTAATTGTTTTAGCTCATGATCAAATTTAACACACCGCTGAACAATTCTCTCTTCTGAAAGAAACAACTTGCTATTACCCAATCCCATTCTTTCATTAATTACCAAAGAAATACTGTTAAATCCAGGTACATTTTTCTCCATGAGCTAATTATTTTTATTTCATCTATGCCTATCTAATTTGATAAAGGAAAATTATCCAAAACGTTGATATGATATGTCTTACTTTTTCCACTGTGTAATGCATTGACTTGTTATTTATTCTATTTTCCTGTTTCGTAGTTAACATTCTCAACAGAATGGCAAGTAGATATTTGTTATCGAATAATCAACAGTCTGCACTGGTATTAGAATCATGTGTTATTGTGTTGTTTGTTGTTTTCTCTTCTTCGTCTCTGATTGTTCTGTTTGCCGAGTGTCTTGTAATAAAGGTGCTTTATATTTGTATGTATATATTCCTGATATATCGGATTACTGTTGACATTTGTCTAATAATGATTTTTCCTTCTTATATTTGCTAATGTATATTCTTTGGTGTATAAATAGTAGGTTATTTTAACTTAACAACTGGAAAGCACAAAATGAGCTGAAAATTAATAATACATGACAATGTAGATGTCATGACGAATAGCAATCTAATACCAGCTAATGAGATGGGACTTACATGGTCAACATAGCTGCTAGAAATAACAAATAAATACCGCTCTGATCACGCAGGAATGTCTTAGATAAAGAAACGATACTGTAGAATATAAGTTTTTGAAATACTATAAAAGAAGAGAAACAAATATTATAATTCCAACATAGGAAGATATTTGATATGTCTGCTTGGTCAGGAATTAAGGGAGATATAATTTGCAACTAATACACAAGGAAATATTATTTTCTAATTTTGACAGTAATTTGGAGGGAAAGGGAAAGTCGAATACATCGATCCCACTAGTACATATTTTTTCGATTCCGAAAGGAGTTAAGGCAAAGTCGACCTTTGGAACATTTGAGCTCGGAATATAAAGACGGAAGAAATGCCGCTTAACACTGCTCGACGCGGTAACAATCCCACAAGCTCGCCCTCTTAATACAGAAGGTAAAAATACTCACTCTCTCACCCTGTCACTCATTCATTCATTCATTCACTCGCCAATTCATTAATTCAATTAATCAGTCAATCGTCACTCGGTCACGTCCTCACTCACTCACTCACTCACTTACTTTCACATTGCTCACTCACTCAGTTATATACTCACTCAACCACTACTCACCCACTTACAGTTATAGCATCAGAACTTCTAAAAACATTGATGTGGGGCCAGATTGGTAGATTTATTCACTTCTTTCAGCTCACAAGCACTTAATCGCTCTTTGACTTTGCATGCATGTATATATGCGCATATATATGTATGTATGTATGTGCATATGTATGTATGTATGTATGTATGTATGTATGTATGTATGTATGTCGTTATTCAGTTTATTTCAAGATTTCTTGCCAATAAAGAGCCGGTTTCTAACCTAGATCGAAGGCTTTTTCATTGGAATCTCAACATCAACAGGGTATTTTCGCACGTACATACCTGTGTATGTATTTATGTATGTATGTATTATGCATATAGTTGCATATCTAGACATGCAGCTATATATTTAAATGATAAAACATTTAAACATATATTTA
>NC_042997.1:63226689-63299189 GCF_006345805.1 Octopus sinensis
ACCGCCTAGAGAGGTTTAGTGAAATAAAGTGACACCAATACTTAGTCTGTAAAGCATAGTCCTTATTCTTACCATGTCATTTTCTGAAACGCTAAGTAACTGAATCAATAAAAAGCAAAACAATAAATATATAATAAAAGCATCAAGAAAACTAGCTATATTCTACATCAACAAATACTAAAAAAATAAGCTGTAGAATAAACGTGATACCTCAATTCTCCTCCAGCACCTGAGCTAGTTACTCATATATCCAAGATATATGAACAATTCACTGGTGAAGCAATGGGATCGATAACGAGACCTATCTACACCAGCACATTTTTCGGTTATGTCAAGTCCTAAATCATCCCAGTCTGTAGACCCCACTGCAGAACTATACGGCCGGTAGAAGAACAGTCTAACACTCTAGACAGGACCCGTCTTCTGATCGAGATAAAATATTTAATTGATGCAAGCTAAAATGTTTGGTTTCTTTGTATTCGAAATTAGAACTCCAGTTAAAATAATTACCATTCACGTACTTGGTTCGATAAATTATCTCGTAATAAAAAATTAAAATCAAATCAATGACTGAAGATAAAATCATTGATTGCCGACCATACATAAAAAATGTCTTATACATCACTTAACCGTCATCGTATGCTACTGTCGTTTCCCATTTTCACGGGTATGTATATAGTGACTGGTGAATATAATTTTGTAATCGTATTTTGTCAGAAGCTCACACGTCGAGTGTCTCCGAAATGCTACATTTGTGAGATAGCAATGAATATTCATTATCTTTTATCATTTAATTGTTTCATTTATTGGACTACGGCAATACTGGAGCACAGCCCTGAAGAACTTTAGTCGAACGGATCGATCTCATTGCTTAGTGTTTGTTTTTTAAAGCCTCGTCCATATTCTATCGCTTCTTTTACCGAACCGCTGTCATTGTAATATGGACATACCAACACTGGTTTTCACCGATGAGGGATAAACACCGATATAAATAAACACACAGACACACAGACACACACACACACACACACGCACGCACGCAAGCACGCACGCACGCGCGTATATATAAAAGATTGTATTATTCATCTCCAGAGAATTCTTGAAGTGCTGGGTAGTATATCTCCTGACCATCCTTGACCTATCGGAAATACGATGAACATCTTTCTAGCTATGATCAATTTGACATCTGCAACTGCATTATTGATTGTGTCATATCTCATATCTGATGGTACATTTTAATATAAAAGGATTTTGATGTCATTTCTAGCAATGCGCATGATAGGGCCAGGAAATCTTCGCTGGTTTGATTTGCAATTATATTTCCTTTTCTGGAGTTTATGAGATGTAAAACTGGACATAAGATACATGCTTTATTCCAGTGAATATAAAATAATGTTTTGCGTCTGTCAACGCTGCCGGAATCATGTTAGACAGTCCATCATTATCCGTACGTTTGCCATGTACTCCTCCCCAAGACCCACAAACTCTGCTGTCCTATTGTCATTCATGTAAGTCCCCTCGGCACCATATTTGCAACCTTAGTTACTGTTCTTTCCTCCCACATCAACGACACCATACATGATTTCCATCAGGTTCAACCTCTCCTCTTTCCTTCCTAGACCCCCAGGTCTCATTTGCACTATAGACATCAAGTTACTTTATATACTGTTACCCTCACAACAAAGATATTCAGGATTTTAAACCCATCTTTCACCTATGTATCTCTATTCTAGTGCCTCAATTCTTCTCTAGCATCTGAGCTTGTTACCCATATATCCAAGATATATGGAAAAATCACTGGTGAAGCAATGGATCAATAATAAGACCTATCTACACCAGCACATTTTTCGGTTAAATCAAGTCCTAAATCCTCTCTCAGCTTGTAGGCCTAATGCAGAACTGTACGGCCGGTATTGTAACGACTGACTAGACATCACCTCTCTCTCTCTCTCTCTCTCTCACGTGAGGAACTAAATGCATTCACATCCTGCGTTAGCTGTTCTTAACCTCTCTTTCCACATTACGTTCAAAATTTCCGATACAGCCATACATTCCCTCGACATCAGCGCCTTCATCTAAAAACATATCCACTCACTTTCTACCTCCGACTTTTAAAAACCAACAATTCTCATTCCTACTCGAATTTTTAACCTCGCATCCAGCCCTCACTAAAGCTCCATCCGCTGTTCTCAGTTTCTCCGTCATCGATGACTCTACAACAGTAAACACGTTTTTCATAACACATGGCTCGCCTTTTCATTTGACGTCGTTACTCACTATCACTTAACCATTGCGCTCTGTCATGCACCCGTACCTTTGAGCGCACCTCAACCCTAATATCCGACTGCATCCCGTTTTCTCTTACCTATCATACTACTACCCTCACTCTCAAACGCAGCATCCTCTGCCTTTTCTGCTACATCCAATCTAACCGTATCACATTCAGAGTCTCTGTTCCTTTCACCTTGCTTGCAAACTTTGTAGCCTTCTCGTCCATATCTCTTCCTGTTCCATATCCCATCCCATTTCAGGATCCCTCAGCTGATTCAGTTATCCCTGTTTTACCTGCCCGTTACTTTCTAAAACCACTCTTATCAGACCTGACTACAGTAGGGACACTTTTCTTGCACCTCGTGTAACCTGATAACTGCAATCCAACGTTCTAGCTGTAAGTTTCTCTACATCGAGCAAACCGGGCGCCAAATGGCAGCTATGTTTGTGGAACATTTGCTACATATTCTGCTTGGCTGCAGATCATCTGGATTTCCCACCACCACATTTCCAAACGGAGCAGGGGCTTATTTTCTCTCCTGAAACCCATATGCTTTTCGACCATAATACTCCACATCAGTTCTTCTAACGTCCTTTTCCCCACACCAGACCCTCAATACCACTTTCCATTTCTCTTTTTCCCGCCTCCACTACACTTCTTCCATGAACCCTAGTGACACCTACATCCACCTTTTCTAACCACATTTCAACCTACGCTCACCCATAAACACTCGTTATACCTACACCGTCCCCACATAAACAGCCTCTGCTATCTGACGCCTTCACATAGCTCTATTACACATACACACCTCATTCCTCCTTGATACACCCACCTACAACTGTACGTCGATACACAGATATACCCAACACATTATGTGTCAACCAGGCAACTAACCAGCCCACTGACCAACCAATCAACCAACCACCCAACCAACCAACCAACCAACCAACCAACCAACCAACCAGCCAACCAGCCAACCAGCCCCCTAACCAACCAGCCCACTGACCAACCAACCAACAAACCAACCAACCAGCCAGCCAACCAACCAACCACTGTTGCACTATCTTGCGCTAATAACTTCCATACTGGTACACATCTACACTTATTCACATACACGACAACTGACTACATTTGAAACCTTCTCCTTCTGTTCATCTCAATACATGAATACACAATCCAGCTCCCTCCGCCTTTCTAAACATTCCGTTAGAATCGTATTCTCACCTGACCCCATAAATCTCCCGCTGGGTTTTTTCTACAATCAACTTTTGTCTTTCAGTTTCGTTATAATTTTCTTCTGTGTCTTACATTTGACGCAAGAGTAGAGACCAAAACGTCAAGACATTTCCCTTCCTTTTTAAGTAGGAAGCAAATGTGATAGTTGTTAAAACTTGCTCATTATGACTTATCGGTTCTCGTTTGTTTGTCCATTGCTTGTATCACACACACACACATACACATGCACACACACTCTCTCTCTCTCACTTTCTCTCTATCTTCCTCTCTCTCTTTCTCTCTTTCTCTCTCTCTCTCTAACCTTGTATATTCCCTAGTCTGCATCATCTCTCTCTCCCTCTCTCTGTCTGTCTATCTATCTATCTATCTATCTATCTATCTATCTATCTATCTATCTATCTATCTATCTATCTATCTATCTATCTATCTATCTGTCTATCGAACTCTGTATATACGATATATATATAGAGAGAGGAAGAGGGAAAGAGAGAGATAGTCAGAGAGGGAGAGAGAGAGAGAGAATGCCAGATGGATAAATGGATGTTTATAAGATTGACATTTACAACATCATGATGATGATGACGTTTCGTAAACTCTTTCACCTTCATAATCTCTAACATTTGTAAGTCCATGAAGGATATTTTTTCTTCTTTCGCATCGTTATATTTGCGTTGTTATCTTTTCCATTTGAATCAGGTACCTTTTACATTTCAACTATACTTCATACTAACACGACATTTGAAAGTTTCAAAGAAACATGATTATACTGTAAATGCCGATTTTATTTCATAATGAACATATTCATTCCCTATTGCCAGTGTTTTGAAAAATTTTCTGTTTGGCTACTTCTGTTTTAATGAGTTGCATCTATGTAGAATGCAAGTTGTGTTAGTCTTCAGTGTTATTTAGTAATTATTGTGTACATTATATGCTGTGGGCCGAGAGCGTACTCTTTCAGTTATAGAATTTAACAAAGTGGCTTGTGCAAAATATGGTTAGGACTTAGATTTTATATATTACCTTTCCTTGTTTCAGTCATTTGACTTCAGACATGCTGGGGCGCCGCCTTAAATGATTTTTGTCGAACAAGTCAACCTTCAGGACTTCTTTTCTGTATGTTATATATATTTGTAAGTCCTGTTGTTTTTGTTATGTATTTGTCTGAATATCTTTTTATCATACTTAAAGCCTGCTATTTATGCTATAATTTCTCTTTTGCCGAACCGCTAAGATACGGGGACGTAAACGCACAAATGCTGGTTATCAAGCGGTTCTGGAACACACACACACACACACACACACACACACATACACGAACACACACACACACACACACACACACACACATACACACGAACACACACACACACACACACACACATACGATGAGCGTCTTTCAGTTTCCGTCAATCAAATCCACTCACAAGGTTTGGTCGGCCTGAGGCTATAGTAGAAGACACTTGCCCAAGGTATCATGCAGTTAGAATGAACCTGGAACCATGTTGCTGGGATGCAAGCTTCTTACCACACAGACACACCAGCTCCTTGTAAGTAGAAGAGTTAATTTTTGAATTGTGTTAATGATCTGAACCTTGGAGCGCGGGTATATTTTCCTTCATATATTTTATAATTTCAACTGTCGTTGTTTTATTTTTCTCTCATGCTCTATATTCTGCTTATTTTAACTTCGACATCTATGTATCTCCACTTCTTTTTAGGCGGTGTTTGGTCAACAGTAATCGTGATACCTATTAGATTATAGGTAACATTTTCCATTAAATCTGGACAATTTACCTCGACCTTCTTGCCAGTTTGATTATACTTGTGTCAAATTTTTTCTGAACTATGTGTGGCACATGGGTTTACATTTGGCCATTTCCTGTTGAAGTGAGGATATGTTATCTTGTGGACACTTTGCCGATTTAATCGCATCTTCCAAAACATCGGGATGCTGGAGACATTACGGTCACCCTTCTCCTTATAATACTTACAGAATTTGAACTTGATGTTAGTAGGTTCATTATAGTTTTGACGGTGTTTACATCCGGGTATTTATCTTGTGTCGCTAAAATACGATCAGTTTCTATACTGTCATATCATTGGCTGATATACTTCGTTCATTTTCATTTATGCTGATGTTACCAGTATCCAAGAGTGTGTAATGCTATCAAATATTTTTCGATTGTGAAGCCATGTCAGGCTATGAGTCTTAGTCTTGTTTCTATCTTCAGTAATCGTTCAGTCAATTACTAGCTGTTCTTTATAACCTTACATGGCATTCCGTCATGTTTCCTGTTCTTCTGCTAATAGATTATTGCTATCTAGATGTTGAACCAGCCTGTTGTACACTATGGATGTAAGGGCTATATTTGTGATTGTCAAGTATGACAGCTGGCATATAATTTTGTGCGACTCTAGTATCATTGTTTTGAAAATTAAGTGGTTTTCGCCTTGAAGAGACGAACATTGAGCCTGTTTGCTTATTAGCTCATTAAATGTCACTGATATATTCAATAAGCATAGTTCAGATGCTTCTGCCAGAAATCGGTAAACATGTGAATCACAGGTGCTTTCCAATCGCAGGTAGCTCTCAGTTTATTGGTGAGTTCTGGGAGGCGTTGCTTTTGTAGCTGATAATTTTTCTCTTGTACAGTTAGAGCTTTTGCCTTGTTTTTAATGTATGTCCTCTCTTAATAATTTTGAGAAATTGAAATATGAGCAATACCTAGTTCGCCATTTAACTTATTTTAACCTTTGTCCCCCTATCAAGACTTTTCTCCATTGTTTTCGACTCTGGGCCATCATTTCAGCTTCTTTCGACTCTGGGCTATCATTTCTGCTTCGTTCCAGTTGAATCCTTGTTTTTCAGTACTGCCTCAGTATCTCGCCTCCGGCTATTTTTAGGGCACCGACTCTTTTGCCTCCGTTTTAAGATCCCCGTAAAAGCATGATGTGTAGTGTACAGTGTCGGTTTCCTTAAAGTGTGACCAATCCATCCTTTCGTTGTACCACATCATATGGGAATTTTGAGATGTACGGGCTGATGCAATTGCAACACACTTTAAACATTTCAAATGATGATTAACAACATTAACAACAACTACAACAACGACGAGATATGCAGCAGTAGCAGAAGCAATAAAGATTTCAAATTTTGGAACAAGGTTAGCAATTTCAAGGGAAGGGAGTAAATCGATTAAATGGACCCCAGTGCTCAAATAGTACGGATTTTATTAACCTGTTGTTAAGTATTTTCTACAGCGTGCCAACGATTCTGTCACTTAGCTGCTTTACTACTGCTGCTGCTGCTACTACTACAACTGAGCAAAAATTACTTAAAATACTATTGAAAGCGTGTGGATACCTAAGGTTACTGGCAGTAACCCGCTACCCACATAAATTCTATGAACGAACCTGGGACAAATTGACCTGCCGCTAAGTAATTTGACCGGCGTGCCTACGATTCTGCCAGTTTGCTTGTTTACTACTACTGCTACTACTACTACTACTACTACTACACTACTACTACTACCAAGCAAAGAATAAGAGAACGGTTAAAAGGCTATTGAAAGTGTGAGCTAAAAAACTATTGAGAGCGTGTGGATACTTAAGATTACTGGCTGTAACTGGCTAGGTATTAACACTTTAGCCGTCTCAGTTATAAGTTACGGCTACAATATCCTTAACTGGACACTACATGAACTAAGTAAAATAGATAGGAAAACAAGAAAAATAATGACAGGATCTAGGATGCACCACCCAAAATCTGACATAGAAAGGCTATATATACAACGTATTGAAGGTGGTAGAGGCCTTATGCAGTTGGAAAACTATTATAAAAAAAAACGCCATAGGACTGCAAAAATACCTACCTCAGAAAGAAGGAAAACTGATACAAATAGCCACAAAACACGAGCAAAACAAAAAAATACTGTTTTCAGTATTTAAGGAAGCTGACAAATACAAACAAGAAGTCATACTACCTAACAAATATGAAGAAGAAGAAGAAACAACAAAAGCTATAAAACAAATGAAATCTAATCTAAAACTAGAACTGCAACGGACCATATTAAAACGATGGCAAGAAAAGCCCCTTCATGGCAAATATTGGGCTTAACTAAATGCAAAAGAGATAGACCGAGAAAAACCCCAGCAATGGTTGAGAATCTCAGGACTCAAATCTGAGACTGAAGGATTTTTAATTGCAGCACAAGACCAAAGCCTCCCCACCAGAAATTACCAAAAACATAATGAAAAGAGACATATCAAGTAACTGCAGAATATGTGGAGATGGACAAGAAACAATAAATCATATTATCTCTGGCTGCCCAGTCCTGGCTAAGAAAGAATATATTGACAGACACGACAGAGTTGGTACCTACATAGACTGGAAGCAATGCAAACACTATGGAATAACAACAGAAAAAAGATGGCAGACGCCAGAAAAGATCGCAGAAAAGGAGAAAATAAGCATAATCAGGGATATGCTAATACACACAGATAGAGAAATTCTACTGGAATCACAAGGCCTTATATTTAGGGGAAGGGATTAAGTCGATTACATCAAGTCCAGTGCGTAACTGGTACTTATTTAATCGACCCGATAGAATGAAAGCGAAGTCGACCTCGGCAGAATTTGAACGCAGAGCGTATAAACGGACGAAATACCGCTAAGCATTTCGCCAGATTGCTACCATAATAATAATAATAATAATAATAATATGAACAACAAAAACAAAATACACGTACTTCGCTGATAAGCGCCATTAATTAATATTGATGAATGGAATTCCCTTTATCTCGAACATATATTTACATTTCTCTAATGAGATTAACAAGTCTGAATGTTGAATAAAAGGATCGTGATATAATGAAAGTACTACTTAAAAGTAAACTTCTCTAGCACAAGGATAATATTCGATTAGGTTACAGCTGCACATTATTCAATTAACAGTATCAGAGACAGTTCTACTTTATGTTATATATGGTCGGTCAATAAATAGATTTCATTTGATTTTCTCATCAAATGATGATACAAGAACGAATATCCGTGTTTAAAGGTGTGTCCAATAATGACGAATCTTCAGTGTTTCTTATCTCAATCTCTGTTCCATGAACTTATGTTTCACGTACTAACGAACAAGGTTCTAGAAAACACATTAGAAATAGCAGTAAATCTCCTTCAACTTCCGAGAATTTGGATATTGTAAACCTAGGAATGGAATGTCCAGTAAAAGTGCTTGTTGGTCATGTTTAGAATGGCTTTAATCACAGGCAGCAAAATCATGTGTGACCTGAGGCCAAACGACAAGTCACCAACAACAATAGAAACATATTTGTTCTCTCCCTTTACCACGTATATTTAAAGTTTCTTGAAGTTTACACATATGTTTACGAGAGTGTGTGTGCATATATATGTATATAGATGTACATGTATGTGCGCATGTCTATGTATGTATGTATGTATGTATGCATTTGTGAATGTATATAGTTATGCCATTTATGTTACATTTTACATCATTTACACACATATATAAATACAATTACTTTCTTCTTCTCTTTATCTCTCTTTCTTTTCTCTCTGTTTTAGATTCTAATCTCCATATTTTAAATAAATTTTTAGAATCTACATTTTCTGCTCTTCCTCTACCATCTCCTATTCCTTTTCCCACTCCTCGTTGTCACGTTATCTCTAAAAATTTGATGTAGACATTCTGCTTGTAGAAAACGTGCGAAAATTTTAAAATACTTTGTTTTTTATATCACGAGATTGCAGTTTCGATTCCTAAACAGGGCGGTGTGTTGTGTGCTTGAGCAAAAAACTTCATTTCACGTCGCTTTGAGATCCTGTTCACATCTGATTTGTGGCATACTTTGCACTTGCATAGGCAATATCAATTTGATGAAAGGACTTATGTGAAAACAGATATTTGATCACTATAAACAAATCATCTGTGAGATTGTTCAGCGAGAATTTGCGGTCCGAGATCCGTCGGATAACGACGGGACAGTCGGGTTTATAAATATCACACACACATACACACGCGCGCGCGCACACACGCACACACGCAGGCACGCACGCACACGCACAATTCTTCAGCACGATAGTGTTGACAGTGACTCCGAAGTTTTCGCCTTCTAAGCCATCTTTACCGAAGTCCGATTATGATTTAGCTGGCCGAAACTTTGAAGTCACTATCTTGCTATAGAGTAAATTTATGCTCAACAAATGTATGGAATTACTTCCCAGTTTAATGTAAACTTGTTTTTATTATAATTGAACATGACAACAAATATATATACATATACATATATGTATATGTCTATATATATATATACATTCACACACACACAAGTAAATACATTGATAAATAAATAGAAAGAGAAACTAACGGACAGACAGAAAGACAAGCCGACAGAGACAGAGAGACAGATAGATATTAATAGTGACCTTAACGACCATAGATAGGCAGAAACATATATGCACATAGATATTATGTATGAGTGTATCGTCCTTCTACATTTTCATATCGCTGAACTTCAAGTTGACCTTAGCTAAAATGCCAAGTAACAGCTTTTTGACTTAAAAGGTGTAATCTATAAAGCCTTGAGATTTATCCGAGTTCATGCGGCGGGGAAGTTAGAGATCGTATACCACATTTATATATGTATATATATATATATTATATATATATATATAATATATATATATATATATATATATATATATAATATATATATATATATATATTATATATATATATATGTATGTATATGTATATGTATATGCATATATATATATTTAAATATTTGTTGTGCAAGATTTTTTATGTGAAGTCGTGTGTTGAAACAGATATTGTTATATTTCGGAATAGTCATTTTGCTAGTTAACCAATAAAAACACACACGCACTATATATTTGGTGTTACTTTGCTTCAGTGTTATTTATTTTTTACATTAATCTTAATCTTATTTCGGCCAGAGTTCTTTGGTACATTCCTGTGACCGCATCAGTGGTCCTTTGTTTTCTTCTTACTTATTTGTGTCTCTCCTTATTCTGGACGAGACACATTGTTTTATAAAACGAAGCTGTTGTGTTGTCATAGTTTTCTTTAGGCAACAGAATATAGTGTTCTTCAGCTTCTTGCAAGCCTGGCTATAGCTCACGTTAGTACGTTTAAATATTTGTTGTGCAAGATTTTTATGTGAAGTCGTGTGTTGAAACTGTGACAACGCAACAGATTCGTTTTATAAAACAATGTGTCTCGTCCAGAATAAGGAGTGAAACAAATAAGTAAGAAGAAAACAAAGGACCACTGATGCGGTCACAGGAGTGTGACGAAAGAACTCTGGCCGAAATAAGATTAAGATTAATGTAAAAAATAAATAACACTGAAGCAAAGTAACACCAAATATGTAGTGCGTGTGTGTTTTTATTGGCTAAACTGGCAAAATGACCATTCCGAAATATAACAATATATAACAATCAGCAATGCGCCCAGTAGAGCACTCAGAAAATTTACCTGCGTCCAAACTTCCAGATGAAGAAGTGCAGAGTTCCAGCAGTGCTGTTGAACATTCCAGTGGTGAATGTGTGCAGCCCAATGATCCAGAAATCGAGAATAAACTAGTACCATTTTCTCAAGAGGCTCTAAATTATTTGTGCAAGGTTCTCTATTTAACCAAAGAAAAAGTGAGTTTTTGGCATCAAGGCTTCAAGAACGTAATCTTCTTGAGAAAGGAGTATAGATAATACTGTACAAAAAACGTATAGAGGATCTGCTTGCATTATTCACCATGAAGGATGACTTATAATTTTGTAAGGACATCCCTGAAATACCATATGATAAACCCAACTGGCGACTTTTCATAGATGCATCCAAGGACAGCATCAAAGCTGTTCTGCTACACAGTGGTAACACTCTGGCATTTCAGACAGGGACAAATATTCAAGATCAAATCTAACTTCACTTGCGCCTCCCAAAACCTCATTTACGTAATCAGATACTCGGGCTGCCATAGAAATTATACTGGCTCAGCATGAAATTCGGTCCAGAAGAGATTCAAGGTTCACAGACAACAAATCTCTTCCAAACAATATCGCCAAATATACCACATTGACGAATGTGCAGAACAATCACCACTACAATTTGAAATTTTCCCATTTTATCAACTTGCCTTCTGGACCTCAACACAAGTAAGACTGAATAAAGAAGTCGCATTTATCCAGAATTATAAACCAGCATTAATTATGAGAGCATATTAAAAATAAAGGGCTTAGCTTATCTAATGGAAACT
Source organism: Octopus sinensis (assembly GCF_006345805.1). Lineage (NCBI taxonomy): Eukaryota > Metazoa > Mollusca > Cephalopoda > Octopoda > Octopodidae > Octopus > Octopus sinensis. Next base: position 63,238,496 of record NC_042997.1, read on the forward strand.
ATAAGCTAGATAAAAGCAGAGAACAAAAATTTACCTCCCGTTTACTGCAAAATAAATGAGTGAAAAATTATTTCCCCTAGAAGCCTTGAATCACATTGTAGGTGTTACTAAGATTGGTCTCTAGCAAATGGTTGAAACCCATTTTACAATGCGGTAGAGAAGTGTATTTAATAATCATAACAAAAAGGGTATTCAGTGACAATTCTGTGGAAACCAAGCCTAATTCAACAAAAAGAAGGCCAGACTTGGATTTCTCATGTCATTTTACATATAAAAATGGTTATAGATCTCTTGTACTTTTTTGAGTGTTGCACAGTAGTATTAGCAAATTCTAGAATAGAGAATGAAGAGCGGTTTCTTGCAGCTGTTTCATCTTGTTTCATGTTATTTCCATCTTTTCAGTGTAATGTAGTAATCCGTAGATAGAATTACGGTACTTAGGTAAGCCTCTAGACTTTTTCAGAGAGTTTTATATGATAGTACAAGAGTTTCATTGGGTTAATTATGCATATATATATATATATTATGCATATATATAATATATATGAGTATATATATATGTAAATATATATATAATATATATATATATAATATATATATACGTATATATATATATATATATATATTTATTATATAGAAGGAGCTTCTACAGGACTAGAACTGTTTCATTCAAGAGAAATCTTCAGGAAGCTTCCTGAAGATTTCTCTTGAATGAAACAGTTCTAGTCCTGTAGAAGCTCCTTCTATATAATAAATTAATTTTACTCTGCTATGTATTGAGTACCTATTTACTGTGGTTAACCCGAATCAACCCGGGACCTACATATATATATATATATATATAATATATATATATATATATATATGTATATATATATATATATATATATATATATATATATATATATATATATATGTACATATAAGTATATATATAAAAATATACTTAATCATATCGAAGGGAAATGGAATTTAATAGAAATTTTCAACTTCCAGTGGATTAGTGTGTAAAAATTTAGTCCAAAGACTATGTATTACTTACAAAATACCAGTTTACATTTAAGCACATAAGGAATCCACTCGTGGGATTCCTTACGCTAGAAAGAACAGCTAGGTTCCTTCGATATGATTAAGTATTGTAAGTTTTTGGATAACTTTCGAATTTTAAAAGTTGGCATTTTTATTGCCGCGAGGAGGCATATAATAGATTACATCGTGTTTTTTATATTTAATCTAAGGTGTATTCAACTAGCGAATATTATTTTATTTGGTAAACCAAAATCAGAAACCAATTGGTCCAGGAAACTAGATGGTAAAAGTTTTTACGTTTTCATTTCGTTCCTTTCAATAGTGTAGGTTGTACAACTGCTTGCTACACCTTCAGCTTGGTGGCCAGCGTAGTGCCTCTCCTCTTTCAGACTCATTTACGTAGCCAATCAAATGCTGAGCTTTTATTTACGACGCGCGTGTGACGTCGTCGCCGGTGTTCACAGATCTGGAGAGTGATCTGCTGAGATACGTGAACTCATTAACAACTTTTAAGGTTTCTCCTCTGGCTGTGATTGTTGGCTCTACATACTTCTTATGTAGTGCAGATAGTGCATGACCTTTGTCTTCTGAGTACTGATTTTGAGGCCAATGTTGTTCCAGGCATTGGAAACATTGTTCATGCTGTATCTGTGCCTCTGTGGCGGAGTTGAATGTGCAGTCGTCTGCGAATAGGAAGTCGTATAATGAGTCCTCTTCCACTTTGGTCTTGCCCTGTAGTCTTCGCAGGGCGAAGAATCTGTCATCAATCCTGAATCTGACTTTTACTTTGGTTGCGTCGGAATGCATGTATATGCACACAAATATATGCTGAAAATGCGCACACACGCACACAGATACACACACATACACACACTCTCGCACACACAAGCACACACGCTCGCCTACACAAGCACACACATATACGCAGACACATACAGACATACACGCACACAATAGAAACACACACACATATACAGCAATCTATTTACATCGCTACATTTCCACAGTATCATACATAAACTTTGAAATATTAAACAATAAATTTGAATAACTTATATTTCCATCGATGTGATCGCAAACGTGAAATCGTCTGGTGCTAAAGTCAAATGTAGTGAGTTTATGACGAGGGCCAGGCATTTAGAGAAAGATATTTTAGTTTAAGTCTTTTGTCAAGTCCTTTAGGCAAAATAAGAGGTTTATATCTTTCAGTACCAGACTGACACATGTCAAAAGGTTTTATTTTAGATGAAACCTGTATGTGAGTATATACGGAAACGCAACACATTTTATTCTGCGCAATTGTCTCATTAATTAGTGTAGTCAATAAAAGTATTGTTTAATTGCGCTGGTTCTTTCTGTTGTTACTTCACGTTTCAAGCTCATATACATTTATTCCTGCGTTAAAGTACGCCCATGATTGAGAAACTCTAGTTGTGTCGAAGTAAATAATCAATTTGAAGCACAGAGAGACACATAGAGATACATACACACATTTCACACAAAAATATACTTATAGATACATGATGTAAGATGCATGTACTTAACGCTAGATCTTTTTAGTTATAAGTAGATATCGTGCTTACATCTGAGAATCCCCAGATGCGTATTGAAATTTACTCATTCTCATCGAGTTCTAAGTGCAAAGAGTAGGCATTTGTTCATTATATTCAATAAACTTTCGACATGTCGTGCTATAAATGATTTACATATAATCTGGAACTTTGGAATTATTACAAAATTAAAGGCTTCACAGTGTTAATGCATTTAAAATTTGCATGTCATTAGCGATATCCTTTCACTAGCTACTCGTTGAAAATATATGAAGATTAGTATTGAATTCCCATCTCACAGAGTAGCTAAAATTTGTTTTTTATAACTACGTGGAATTGCTTTCTAAACAACTTAAAACCAATTCAACAGATATATTTCCTAATATGCACGAGGCGGCTCATGCAAGAAATAGAACGTCAAATTTAAACTGATTCGTTCAATGATATAATTGAACAAAGAGATAAAATTCAATCATTTATAAATATGATCGTCATAGTGTATCATGATTAATTGATTTCTTGTCTAAAAATATATATTTATTTCACAATGTATCAACTATGCATTTCACACACCTTAGGGTTTCTTATTACTACTATGTAGTAGGTTTAACAAAGACATATGGAAATCATAATATTTAAGTGAAACATACAATTGTTAAAAAACGAAAAATGCAAAACACAATACACTCAATTGGCTCTATTTTCTTGTTCCATTAATTAATTTCATGCGATCAGGCATTTCATATATGTGCAAGGAAGCTCTGTTAATCATTTTATATACTAACAGTTTTATATTCAATTTTATATATCAATCTCTCTTTTGTTGAGGAATGCCATGTTTGAAACTATTTTTTATTGAGATATGTCAAGTTTATTGAGGCAACATGACTTACAGAAAATGCCAATTATATCTTTTGATAGATATTTTACATCATCCCTGGAATAATCATGAAATGTAATTTCGCAGTGAAAGTGTTAAACCAAATTAATGGGAGTTATAACGGAGGAAAAAGGGATTCAACTGTAGTAGGATCATTTATATCATTCGTAGCCTTAACAGCTCTGGTGGGTATGGAATGAATAATTTTGGAGAATAAAGTTTATATGTTTATCTTTCTAATGCTATATCTAGATAATGACACCGCCTAAAGCTGTAATATATTAATAATATCGCTAAGCATCAGTCTGCTGACAATTCAATTTCACAAAATTAAGTCATCAGTAGATTCTCGTCTAACATTAAATTAGAGTTTCTTGGGCAATTGCTCATCGTGTTCATCATCTTCACTATGTCTGCTATCATTAATCAGAACTTCTTTCGGTATTTCTTCTTCTGTTAACACTTGATAATCAAAATCACTCATTGTGTCTTCTTGTCAGCTGCTGACGGCAATATGCGTGACATTTGTTTCACCTATCCGCCATAATATGCAAGACAAATACCTGAATTCACGTAATTCAATATCATATTCCCGACGCACAGAAGATGCATTTCAAGGTTTGTCTAAATTGGCTATCTTCAATGCCGTGCATAAAGATGAGAAACTGAATATTGCTGGCTTAAAATTTTTGTTCTTGATGTAATTGTGAGATATGCTTTATCTTCTTGTATCTGGCGTCATATCGTTATCGTCTGTCATCATGAGCTCCTAATTCCTTCGTTTGTACACTCTGTTCTAACATATAGTTTTAGTATCAGCTTTTGGCTTGATCGTCGAAGTATCACTTGTGGCAAGAACATTCGTATCAACCATTATTATTAACGTGCTTTCTATGTTACTAACGATGCTACTCTGTTGTCTTACGATAATTACTTACGTGTTGGTGGCCTCTGAGAGAAGTAATTTTGCTGGCTAAGTTTACTCATACCTTCACCTCACCAAGAGAAAGTTTGAGTATATTTCATTGCTATTTACACACAGACAAAATGAATTTTAGGAAAATAAATATCATTAAAGATACGCTTCTTTAACCAAGAATTCTTGAAATGCTAAAAATGTACAGGTAGCGGTTATATTATGGATTTCAAGTCAAGTGATCCTATTAGGCTCCCTACAATCACTGGCTTTAAAATTAATTCTATCAGCGCTCGCGTTACATCAGGCATAAAAAAACAAACGTTTCTAATTGAATGTTTCTTCAGACACGATGGCTTCATTCTTATGTGTGGGTATTACGGGGTAGTGACAAACAATACAACTTAGCTTCATTTTCATTTTCACTAACGAAAATTGGATGAACTTTACGCTTCATCAAGTCTTCAAGAACACTTCAGTTCCCTAGGATCGTACGCAGTCTGCTATGACATAGTAAATTTTTATTACCTATTCCGTGCTCATCTGTAAGTCTCCATAACTCTATGTTATACACTTCGCAGTTTTTGAAACTCAAATGCTTAGCTAGTTTAGATGAAGACACCTCAACATTTGTATAATTTGCAACACACATGTGACAACTTACACCTATAACTGATGACCTAGAATTAACTACAGTATTATATTTTAAAGAAAGAAAGGAAATGTAGTGTGTTACTCATTATTGTTTCTTTTTGCGTGTCATATTCTTAACAAACTTTCACACTGGAAACACCCACATCGGAGTTTCTCTTGATTTCCAGTATATATATATATATATATATATATATATATATATATATATATAATTGCCTCCCATAACAACAAGCTGCTAAATAAGGCCCCGTCAGCCATGAGCAGAGACACTGCCCCCCGTCAAATTCCAACATAACATATAGTAATAATAATAATAATAATAATAATAGAAATAGCACAGATATTAGCAGCCTTCATACCAGCATTGGCGTTAGTAATAGTAATAAGGATAAGAGCATTGGCCTGGTCATTAACGGAGGGGGTATCAACAATAATAGTAGCAGCGGGTTTAACAACAGTAATTTTACGGACAATGTCAATCACAGCATTCCCAGAAACAGGGAATGTGCAGGTGATATTGCCTTAAATAGTAATGAAAATAGGTTGAATAGTATCGAATCCAGCGGTAGTTGTTACAACCATCATAGTAATAAGAGCGCTGTATTAGTATCGGAAACTAATCCCAATAGATTAAGGTTCTTATCAAATAACTCCAAAATTGTAAACACCACTTACCAGTGCAAAATTTCTGCTGGATCCGATGTCTACCTCTATATCGGCGCTACCTCCTCTAAATTAGCCACAAGAATATCAAATCATTTTCCACGTTTCGTGACAAAAGGAAACAACACGCCACGGGGCTAAGCAAATTAGTCTGGCGTTTGAAGAACGCAAATTCAACTTTTAGGCTGGAATGGTCAATATTATCGGTGTCCTTACCGTTTGATAAGGGCAGAAAAATCTGTGCACTCTGCAATTCCGAACTCTTTCATATTCTGTTTGCCCGAGGCCGACTAATAAACTCGATTGTCGAGAGTTCTTTCAGATGCCTACACTGGAAAAAGCATACATTTCTCTCATACCAATGAAGTCTAATATAGATAATGCCTGGATTTCCTAAAAAATTGAAAGGTGATATCTCATCCATTTTAGTATAAAAGACTTTCTCATAGTTGCTAAGAACTACTACCAACCCCATCAGTAACCTTGTATCTTGTCATTACTATTGTGGCCTCCATCTGCCCTCTCCCTATTAAGTTGACACATTCGAACACACAGACACAGTCTTTTCAGTTCTTGACCGTTAATTCTTGCTATCTCTTTCTCTCTGCCTTCCACACACACATTCACGCATTCAAAGACGCTCACACACACACATTAAGGCAATTTTACACACTCATACATACGAGCACTCATTCATGAAATAAATCAAATATAAACACCAGTCATACAGAATACATTCCCTCACTTTAATTTTCCTATTCCCTCCTTCTCCTACCTTGATTCAACCCTTGAACTTTTTCAACGGACAATTTCTCCTACTTTCAACCAATCCGGCGTCACCCCCTATAAATAGACATTATTTATCATTATCTTTATGGGCTCCTAGAGAGCAGTCATCGAAAAACTTGCTGTGCATTTTGTTGGAGAATCAAGTCCCTGGATTTTCCTGAAGAGAAAGCTGCATAATGGACTCCTTATTCATTCGGAATTAGGGACTTTGCAGACTTCGAAATATATGTCGAAAGTAAAATAAAGGAATTTTGTTAAATCTTCGTTCAGCTCCATTCTTTCCTATACTTAATATATTAAACTTCAATTTCCGCACTGAGGCACGTATTTTATACCCTATGGTCGTTACTTCAACCGTGCTTTTTCTGTTGTGAGTTTGCTACCCAGGTATCGGTTATCTTTCGAATTATCCGTAATAAGATAATTCATTTGTCTACTTAAATAATTATATATATATATATATATATATATATATATATATATATATATGTATTTGTTGAAATAGAAAGATGAATTTTCTTGTTACAGATTATTCAAAAGTTTAACCGATACCTGGGTAGCAAAAATCACAGCAGAAAATACACGGTTGGAGATAAGACCATTTGGTGTTGCAACCGTGCGTTGGTGCGGATAATTGAAGTTTAATATTATTATTGAATGGGAGAAATGGAGTTGAACGAAGATTGTACAGAATTCCTTTTATTACATTCTACACATGTTTCAAAAGCCACAAATTTCCAAATTCTGATTAAATAAGGGTACCATATTGTGGCTTTCTCATCAGGAAAAGACAGGAATTCCGTTGACAGAACAAAACAGAACAGAGGCGCAGCAATTCGAACGAGGAGGCTCTTTAAGAGCCCATGGCTGAACTGTTTATCAATGTACGCTGAAATCGGGGATTTGGTGAGTTGAAGATATCTACAGGTCAGGCGGCGGTCAGTTCTAGTGGGTGAGAGCAAGGGGAGTGGAGATGTTATGTGTGACCAACTCTAATGTTCTATATATATGCTTCAGTCTTAGACTGAGGTCGCACTAGAGCAATGCCTTGGAGAGGGGTTTAGTCAAACAAATCGGCCTTGGTTCTTTTTGCTGAACCACTTGATTACAGGAACGTAGACAATACAACGTCGGTTGTCAGGCGCTGGTGTGATACAAACATTTAACTCAAAGACACACACATACACGGTGGACTTTTTCAATACCGTCTTCCTAATCCGTAGATCCACTGATAATGGTTTTGGTTGGCCCAAGCTATATAACATTAACTCAATATGACATGCAGTCGTGATGAACTAAGAGCTATGTTTATTGGGAAGCAAAACTCTTACCACACAGCTGTGTCTGCGCCTATATATAATATAAATATCTAGTAATATAAATATCTATATATCTATACATAAAAATTCATCATCTGAAAATTTCCACCTTTTACTTTCTCTCGTTTTGCACGTATTTTGTATTTGATGTTTTTAATATACATAATTGCACCCCCTCTCTCTGTCTCTGTTTCTTTCTCTCTCTCTGTATATATATGTATAAACATAATGTATGTGAGTGAGAGGAGTGTATGTGTGTACATATAAGTAAGTATGTATTCATGTACATATGCATCTCTACATACATCCATACATGTAAAATGAAAATCGTAGTATATGATAAAGAATCATCAGTCGTTGCCTAATAATTGAAGAATTATTCAATGTACAAATTATTTGATTCGATTTCATATATTAGAACATTGATGGTGAGATGTGTTTCACCAACATGAAGTATGTTCTCATTTTGTAAGGGAGAAAAATACGTAAATTATATTTGTTATCACCACATCCAAAAACAACATTTAACCGATTTATATAGCATAAATATCCAATTAACGTTTGATAATATTTAAATGAGCAATGAATTAAAATAGTAGCAACTCATAAAGTTTGCAAATATTTTAACTGAAGTACGTTGTGTACTAATATGTTTATTTGACGTTTTTACGGACGAATTGGATAAGGTGTGAATGTGTATACACACACTCGCGCGCATATATATATATATATATATATATATAGCACAAGGACCTCGAACCCACAAGAGTAAACAAGAGAGACAGAGACAGGCAGAAACAAGGAAAATGTCACTTGTATTTGAACACTATACAAATATTCTTTTAAAAAAGCTTTTCTTATAATTTTTCAAAATTTAATTATTTATGTTACAGTTGAAAAAGTCTAAATGGCTGAAACCGGTACTGAAATGTTTTTTATAAAATTATTTTAGCATTTTCTATCTTGACATTTTTCCCCATATATATCAACTCGTGTGTTCCATTTCATCCTTATACATGTATGTATTTATATATATATATATATATATATATATATATATATATATATATATATATATATATATAGCCAAATGAGAAATAAAAGCAAAAACAGGAAAAACAACAAAAGTTGAAGGGATGTACTTAGTTAATGTAGTAGGGTGACACTCAGAGGAGCTTTAACTTTGTAAAAAGAGAGGAAGTGACGCCTCGAGAATGGCTCTTCGCCAGAAAGAGGAAACAGGAAAAAGTTCGAACAGAAGTGCGTGTACCACACAGCCACGCTTGCGCGCATATACATACATACATACATACATACATACATACATACATAAATACACACATACATACATACATACATACATACATACATACATACATACATATATATACATACATATATATATATATACGTAATGATTAAAAGATTACAAAATATTTCGGCAAATTTGTCCAGTTGTTCTGTATTCTGTAGTTCTGATGTCATATGTTAATATGAACAACAGGGCAGTAGACTAGTAGTCCTTAAACTTGAGCCCTTGCAGTGATAGAAAGGAGTCGATCACTAGTTTAATGCGTGAAGTAGAGAGGGAAATGAACTGGAAAAGAATCGGGAGGGAGAAAGAAAGAAGAGGCAAAGCGTTATAGGAGTTCGACAGACTTCGGTTCTTAGCCACATTATATTAACGCTAAGGAGACTTTTGAATCAACCTGTATATCATTAATTATTTGAGCAAGGATTGATCCCTTGGTGATCATTGACTACGGACAATTTCTTTTCAGGTCTGATTTCCTCTGTTACCTTTTCAATTTCGTTATTTATAATCTTTACTCCCGCGAATGGTTTTGAATCATTTTCAGCTTCGTTTTGTTTCAATGATCGTTAGTGTACTTTCCCTTTCACGGTCGGACGCATTGAGATAATTTGTATGACAATCTTAAATGATCCTTGCAATTCGTTTGTGCGTATACCGCTATCATCAAATTTGGTTGGCTAGTGAAGCTAACATTGTGAAATACGATTATTCTGCAGACGGTTAATCCAAGACGCCCTGAGGATTTGTCAAAGGCTTCCCATATGCAAGGCATCCATCCAATTTAACCAAATTACTCTGGAATAATGTCTTGATTTGGTTCATACATTGCAGAAAATACAGCTGATCGATAAATGCGGATTTTGGTGTGTAATGAAATACTTGCTTTTAAAATAATATTTATTGAAAGAAAGTATGACAAATAAATAGTATACAGAAAAAGAAGTGAAAACAGACATAGGTATTTGTATTTAGAACATAGTTACACTTGGTTCCTTCCTTATAGATCAATAGATATTCGTCCTATCTCCAAAGAGCTAATCAATGGAACTCCAAGGGAATAGATAATACAAGCATAAAGAACGTAGTTAAATTTGTAATTCGATTAACGGACTGCATAGATTCATATAGCCATTCTCATCCCCATTAGCAGCGGAAGTGAAACATTATTCTCTATGATAAGAATATTACTTCACTGCAGATTTTTACATTCTAGAAATCTAATAAAGATATACAACAGCTAGTCCACATAAAGTTAAGAGTACTGTATAGAAAGAAGACAAAATATAATAGTAAACGAGAGCTCAGACACTGGCTTAGTTAACTAATTCCTATCTAATACCTTCAAGCATATTTTATGTGAGAAAATTTACAATCAAATTTCCCAAAGTCAAATCTTGTCATATATCAAAAGATAATGACTGCAAAACCTAATTATAAAATGTTATAAAATAGTATACAGTGCATTTATAATTTTGATAGACACGCGGTTCATCTTACAAAAAAAAAAGAAAAAGAAAATAGAGCTTGCTTGAGTAAAGTTTATTACTGGTACTTCCAGAAGAACGGCAAAATCAATTAAAGGTCACCCAGTTTATTTGTTTCCTTCTGATAGTGAAGATATTAACCATCAGCAGGCAATAGCTTCTCGAAAAAGAGCCTTCTGTTATTTAGTTAGGAAAGTTCTGTTCAACTTCTGCATAAGTGGAGTTTGCCTTTCGTCTTTTAGGACTTCATAAAATAAAGGCCCAATGAAAACTTCCCGTCCATTTAGTTAATTCACTTATTTCCTCAAATTTTTGGCACTGAGCCTGTTTTAGGTAACTGGTGTAGTTTATTTTTAGCTTAGAAGATTTGCTAATTGATGTGTTTTAATTGGAGAGTGAAATCTTTTGGAAAAAGAAGTAATCTAAACGAGCTTCGTACTGCGACACAATAGAGGGAAGAGACACACAACAAAAGGAAAAGCAAAAAAAAAAAAAAGAAGACAAAGCGAGTATACTCCATTTCTTTTGTGAAAGAGATTATAGATAAAATACTAGTCGAGAGAAGTGGGTGGAAATCATTCAGGAGTAGAAACAGAGATAGTTGGCAATTTAAAAGATTATACTTTATCGATGATTATATTTTGATGAAGGTGACGTTCAAGTTCTTTCCAAGAACTTTCGGAGTGTTAGTAGGAGTAAGAGTCATAAAATAGGAATGAAAACTATTTATACCATCACAATTTACAAGAAGCTTATCCTTATATATATCACCGCCATTCAACAACACATATAAATATTGAATATAACAATTATCCTATATCAAATCACAAAGACTAGCAGGAAGATTTCTTTAGCCTGAGGTTCCAATATAATCAGTTTTATAATAATAAATTTTGGTAAACCAAGATTTCAAAGTATTGATGTTTTCGCTTCACCCACATACAGACACACGCATGCCTAACACAAACGCATACAACCTAATATAAACACACACACACTACAAAAATAACATGACAAACAATTTATTTCCAAACAAAAAATATATTCTTTACAATGTTGTTACAAAATATATTGACACATCCATATAGCTATATAAAAGAACAGGAGTGCGAATAAGAACTTATGCATGCACACCAGCACGTATATCTAATCACATATACATACATCCTCTGTACTTATATATCTGTGTAGGCGTGTGTATAGATATCATTGTTATGATTAAGTGTGTCTACTTACATTGGTGCCCGTCTATAATTACGAAATAATAATTATAATTATAAGAGACATTTCCCTCAAGGCAGCCTGTTTAATACTTCTTTTGGAATCAAAAATATATCGATGAATACTACTCATACTGTTTGAACATACGAAAGATGACATTATAACTCTCACACACATAGATACCTATTTATACATCATTTTAACATCATTCCCGTATATACATACATATATACATAAACACAAACCCACATATATGCAGCCTATGTATTTATGTATGCATGTGTGTATACAGACAATTATACGATATACGAATAAACGAATAAAACTGCTTAGGTTTGATATAAAAAATATATACATATGCACACATGTAAACAGAGAGAAAGGGGAGACTGAAAATTCAAGTATATTGATATTTATGAATGGGTGATGCAAATTTCCTGGCTTTAAGGGTATCGTGAAAGGCCTCTTTGTAGGCCCATCCTTCCGAGTTCTTTTATAGGGTTTAGAAAAACTGAAGGAAAGCTGCAATAAGTGTGTGAATCTGAGAGGGAAATATGTTGGATAAAATCATAATTAACTGATCCTTCTGTGTTTTTCTTACCCAATGAAAAGTACGTTTCAGCACCCCATCGTATATATTGATAGAACAAACTAACACAGTGTACAAACGACAGAGAAAATTTATAGAGGAGAAGGTATGGTGTTATAAGTGTGACTGCTGATTCTGAGGGCTTGGAGATCTCCCATAATGTTGGCAGTTGTAGTTCACCAGAGTATGCAACCAACAATGGAAGTAAATAGCCTCCATCTATAGGGTATACATGAATCTGACATGGAAAGAAGTTTAAAGGTGTAATTAGAAGTTCAAATGTGATTACACCTTCAAAGTCTCTACATCATGATCTGGAACGTTAGAATTTTTGCTACTCTGAAGACCAAGGCTGGATTCATCCAATGTTTATTTGCTTCTATTCCTGGTTGCATACTCTGGCGAACTACATCTACCAACATTATGAAGGGTCTCCATGCCGCCAGAAACAGCTGTCGGACTTATAACATCATATCTTTTCCCCACTTAATTTTGTCTGTCGTCTGTGCTCTGTGTAAGTTAATATATATTTATATGCGAATATTCATCGTCTGTAAGTTTTCAGTCTTTGCTTTCTCACTATTTACAAGTATATATATATATATATATATATATATATATATATATATATATATATAATATATATATATATATATATATATATATATATAATATATATATATATATATATAATTAAAAATGAGGGTGTCTGAGAGACACCACCATGCCGGAATAGCAGTCGAAACTCTGACTATAAAAACCACGTTAAATGTTCATATCGTACCATGAGATAAGACAGAGGGACAAAATAGACAAGCAAAAGTTATTGAATAATTCAAGATCCAGGATTTCTGGTTTTGCTTTAAATAAGCTTTACCGTCATCGGTTGAATATATCAAGAGTACGTAAATACAGATATATATATATATATGCAGAACAGACGATATACTTACATATACGAACGTCCATACCTACATACATATGTACGTATGCACACGGTCAGTTAAATTGCCCGCCAAAACACCCCATAAGCACGATATGGTTAAAATAAACACCGCAGTGAATATAATAACGAATTATATAAATTTATAAATGAGGATAATATCGATATTTAAATATCGATATTATCAAGTGGGAAAAAATACCGTACAAAGGTAATAATTTTTTACAATTAAAAATGAGGGTGTCTGGGGTGTTTTGGCGGGCAATTTAACTGGCCGTGTGCATACGTACATATGTATGTAGGTATGGACGTTCGTATATGTAAGTATATCGTTTGTTCTGCATATATATATATCTGTATTTATGTACTCTTGATATATTCAACCGATGACGGTAAAGCTTATTTAAAGGTGGCGATCTTGTCTGGCATAAAGGCACCAGGTCTCACCTCTGTATAGCAAGGTGTGAGGACACATACTTTATAGACTGTAAATTTGGAGCATCTCGTCAACTTGCCGTTTAACAACACTTTTTGAGCTAGTTTGGCGAAGGTCGAAGCTGCTAACTCTATTCTCCTGTTCATCTCCTGATAGAGTGTAAGGCTTTCCATAATTGTTGAACCAAGGTACGTAAACTCACGGACCACATCGAGTGAGTGGTTGTTGATGGTAATGATGGAGGGGGGGTCGAGACACTTTGGCCCATTACCAAAGAGCTACTAGAGCCACGTCGTGGGCAAACAGCCTCTCCCAGACGTAAACGCTGCGGACTTTGGTCTTCGCATTGAGCTTCGACAGATTGAATAGTTTACCGTCCGACCTTTGCGTATCAAGTGTATAATTCAGCATGAGAGTGAATCAGATGTTGAACAGGACACATCGCTGTTTTACCCCACGTCGAACATCAAAGGGTTCTGAGGTGGCCTTTATGTACAAATGGAAAGACTCAAGGATGCGAAGCAGTCGAGGAGGACACCCAATCTTCTCAAGAACTTGGAACAACCCATTCCTACACACCGTGTCGAATGCCTTCGCCGAGTTAATGAATGCAATGTAGAGAGGTTGGTTCTTTTCCCTTGCAACCTCATAAGGGAGAAAAGTCCTATCCATCGTGGCTCATCCGGATCTGAAACCAGTTCGAGATCCTGGGTAGATCCTTTCTGCAAGTTTCTGATCTCAGTCGAGAGACAAGCGAGCAGATGGCTCCCCGACGACACTGAGCCGTGACATACTTCTATAGCTGTCACAGTGACTCCTGCTTCCTTTGTTTTTATACAACGTGACAATTTTACTGTCTTTCATATCACTGGATATCTCCCCTTCCTCCCAGCAATGACACAGGATATGGTGGAGTTGGAGTAGGATGTCTTCTGTCTAACAGTTGATAACTTCAGCTGGTATCCCATCTAGTCCAGGCGTTTTTCCAGTTGGTAGTGAGTAGAGTGCTTTTTCCAATTCCCCTACGGTTGGTGGTATGTCCAGTTCATCCATGACCGACAAACTTTCTAAGCCCTTCAGCATTGTTTCCGAAATGGAATAACCCGGAGTAATGCTCCACCAATCTCTCCATTTGCTTCAGCTGGTCTGTGATAGTCTATTCATCTTTAGTTTTCAGCGGCGCTAGCTTGCATTATGCCGGTCCTATTGCTTCGTTTATTCCGTCGTACATTCCAAGTATGTCCTCCATGACAGACGCTAGTTGGATACATCCGCACAGTTTCTGACAGTATTCGTTGGTGCAGCGTCTAGCCATTCGTTGAGACTTGTTTCTGGCTGTCCGTATGGCTGGCAGTAACTCTCGAGTCGGGCGCTGTTTGTGCTTGATTAGAGATTCCCGTTTTGCTGTTAGAATGTATGTATGTATGTATGTTCGTGTGTGTAAGTGTGTACGTGTGCGTGTAATATCAGTACATCGTCATCGCCAATCGTAATCGGCGGGTTGTACTGATATTTACGATTACAAAAGAGTCAAATATATTACTGATAGAAAATTATTCAGGGACGTCATCTGAGAGGTGAAACTGGAAGTAGTCGTGTTAGGATTCTTTTTCCTTATTATAATCAGCGTCATTAAGTTACATAGAAATAAATATGCGTTGAAGAAAGACAATATAATTCAATGACTAATATAGTTTGAACATAATTTTAATCCGCCAATTGTTTCAGTCAATTCTAAACATATTAAGTAATATGTTCTTATGTTTTTGTAATTGAATTACGGTAAATGCAAGCCAACGAATGTTCAATACTATATATCTTTTCAGTAATTTTCTCAAAACTACTTCAGTAAGTACATTAAGTTCATAATTTACTAAGAAGGTCTAATATGATTGAAACTACTCCCGTACGCTTTAGAATAATTAAAATATTAGTAATTGACTAGTAGTAAAAATTACTACTCACGATTCTTTTGAACTGATTTTTCAATGCTAATTGAATTCTATATAATAAAACTAACTTAACTATTTCCTAATGAATAAAGTCTTTAAATGTTTCATCTTGCTTGGAGTATATATACCGGATTTGAAATAAAAAGGAAATGAATTTAGTTAGTGTTGACGGCCACGAATCTCTTGACAAACCATGTATACGTGCAAATAATTCCGAAAGTACAGTAAATTGTATTACTGCAGAAAAGAAGAGTTGAGTGTTTTGGGCTGTGATTTCATACAGTTTGAATCGATGCTTTAAAATGCGACAATCTGTTTCTAAATAGGACACCGTGTTTAGGTTTCCATAAACGTGACGTTGGAATCGTGTATGTGTGTTAATCTTGACAAAACACAGTCTGAAACCGCTAACTAAACAATAATTGCTTGAAAGTACTGCCAGTTAGGAAAATATGATGTTTATCTGATGCAAATAAAGTCTTTTATATGCATCGCTTTTATAGAAAATCAGTCAAACAACCTTATCAAATTTATTTTTTAAATATACAAAGAGATAGTTTTGTTTCAGCTACTTTAAAACAAAAAGTGCTGATTTAGTTTGATTGGTTTTATGAAGTCTTATTTGCTTTTATAACATATGAAAATATTTCGACTATTTTTGTTACCATTTCTATCAAAATAAACCAGTTGTTCTCATACTGAGAAATCTTTAAAGTGTTTTATTTTATTTAGTAGTTATTAAACAGCCGCAGAACTACAAAGTGGTTGACTCCATTTTAAATACTTGTAGCACGTGAAAATAATATTCACTAGTATTCTTTGTGAGTAGAAAATATAAAAAAATAATGGCTGAAAACTGTAGAAAAAGTTGTACAATAAGTTAAATTTAACAAATGTAAGACTGAAACATTTATGAAAAACAACCACTATATTTTTAAAGATATATTTTTACAGTCAAGTTATTGAAGTTCAGTTTTGATTTGGGGCAAGAGAACAAAATACGAAAGAAAACAAAAATACATTGTTCAAATTTCATCTTATGTTTATTCCAGACACGAATTGTAATAAAGAGTCATAGAAAAACGAATTCCCAAATGGTCGTCACTCTTATAGTCTAGTCATTATTTACGAACTTTTGGATTAGAACAGTGATACTTTTGAACAAAATACTTTGCATCATATATTTTCTGAGTTACAATACCGTCTAGGTCAAATTCACCTTTCCTATCATGATTTCGTGATCGATATGATAAAATATCTGACAAGTTGTGAGGTTGACTATTGCTGTCCACAAATTTCTAGACTTGCTGCTTATTAAGCTATATTATTTACGAGGGTTTCAAGCGTTATTGCTGCATTTTCTCATTGTTTTATGTATAATTTCCACTACTAGCATAAATAGGAATCATTTCCAAAGTGCACATGCGATATATTTATATCTGGATGGGCAGTATTTATGCTAATAATATAAACGTGGAACTGATTTGTCAGATCAGATATTCAGGGCGAGACACAACGTAATTAATGTAGATTTATATCTTGTTTACACATTCTGTATTATGGCTATGCTGAACCATTTCTTCAGTAGGTCAGCATCACAAATACGTAGACATTTCATCGGAAAATCAGCAGGGATATTTGAACATAAATCAATACATTCTTTGAAGAAAAAGTTTAAATCTTTGTGAAAAGTGTAATAATTCTTTTATATTCTCTTTTATCTTTTACTTGTTTCAGTCATTAGTCTATGGTCAGGCTGTGGCACCGCCTTGGAGAGTTTTTAGTCGAATGTATCGGTTGTCAAGCGAAGGTGGGAGAACGGATACAGACACAGACAGACACAGACACACAGACACGCACACACACAGACACACACACACATACACACACACACACACACACACACACACACACACACGCACACACATACGAAGGGCTTCTTTCACTTTCCGTCTACCAAATTCACTCACAATGCTTTGGCTGGGCCGATGCTATAGTAGAAGACACTTGCCGAAGGTGTCACGCAGTGGCACTGAACCCGGAACCATGTTTTTTGGAAACATGCTTCTTACCAGACAGCCTGCGATTCTGCGGGATTAAAAAAATTCTCTTATATGAGTGTGTGTGCATATATATATATATACATATATATATATATATATGTATATACACACAGTTGTACCTTTAATTATCGAACACCTCTTATCACGAATAAATCGTGCTTTATATATATATATATATATATTGTGAAGCATTGTCGAGTATAACTTTAGAGAATGTAGTTGTGTAAAAGCGGACCAATGCAAGAAGGTACAAATTAAACTAGAAAATGAAGAGAAAACAAAACGAAGTTGCACTTTTACATTGTATTTCTATATTTCGGGGTGAAAACCCTTCTTCAGGATATTCGAAAAAAGCGGTGGTTGGATGGATTTTGTTACTTAGATGTTTAGCAACAAACTTTCTTTTACCACCGCTTTTCTGAATGCCTGAAGAAGGGGTCTTCAGCCTGAACTATAGAAATACAAGGTAAAATTACATCTTGGTTCTGTTTCCTCTTCATTTTGTAGTTTATCTTGTACCTTCTTTCACTGTTCTGGCTTTATACATCCTTTAAATACATACATACATACATACATACATACATACATACATACATACATACATACATACATATATACATACATACATATATATGTGTGTGTATTTCCGGAGTCGATGAAAAAAGTACCAGTTTATTACCGAGGTTATTGCAATCGACTTTCTCCCTCAACAAAATTCTCAGGCCTTCAGTCTATGATATAGACTGGGCTAAGCAGTATTTCGTCTGCTGTTACGTTGTGAGTTCAAATTCCGCCGAGGTCGACTATGCCCATCATCCTTTCGGGATCGATTAAATAAGTACCAGTTACGCACTGGGGTCTATGTAATCGACTTAATCCGTTTGTCTGTACTTGTTTGTCCTCTCTGTTTTTTAGCTCCTTGTGGGTAGTAAAGAAATAGGTATTTCATCTGTCTTTTTGTTTTGAGTTCAGATTCTGCAGAGGTCAATAAAAATGTACCAGTCAACGTAACTGACTAGCCCCCACCATCACCCCTCAAAAAATTTCAGGCTTTTTGCATATAGCAGTAGAATGGATTATTTCACTTTTCAGAGTATAACGTAACAAACGGGGCACTCTTTCGTTGGACCTTTAATGGTTTATACGTTGTGTTAATGGTTAGAACGATGGGCTGTAATATAGATTTCTTAACATACTTCACGAATCGAAACACAACAAAACTTTCAAATCGCTTGTATACATAAAATCCAATTACAATTTGTAGTTAAGTAATATAATAAAATTAAAGTAAATAGAAACTAGAGAAATATCGAAAGTTTCGGTTCTTATTGAATTTCAAAACAATTTTTGCCGAAAAGACGTGTAAGTATACTATTGGTACTCTTTATGTCTATGTGTGTGTATTTAACAAGTAATAGCTTTAGATGATACAATTACGCGTAGAGACAAACTTTAGCCACCTTAGTACACAAATTGAAGTATGTATACATACATACATACATATAAATATATATATATATGTATATATTTCCTACCTAATTTATATGTGTATATACATACGTAAGCGTGTATATGTAAATATACACATATATGTTTGAGTGTGTGAGTTGGTAAGTATGGGTGTGCGAAAATTATCTCTAAGGCAACACGAATTAATAACGCTTTTTCAAGAATAAAGAAATAAGCCGAAAGCAGCTATGAATAAACAATATACTCCGCCTTAGGTTATAGATTTAATAGGCACACATTCATAATATTGAAACATGTATATATATATATATATATATATATATATATATATATATATATATATATATATATATATAAGAAATATTGAATTTCTAAATCTCTCGTAGAGACATGTACGGTGGTGGGGCGATAGAATGGTTGTATGCTGTCAATCTAACAAGAACGTGACAGTAGGGGGTACACCACCGTTGTATAGCCCTAGGAGGTATCGAACGCCTCCTGACAGCTTCGACACATTTTTTCCCTCTGTCCTTATATACATATACGAAGGGGAGACAAACACCCCCAACCGCCGGAACTGCATCTAGGGACACCGTGTTTCAGGATCATTGTCCTTCACTGAGTTTACATATATACAGATACGAAGTCCAGGCAGATATCACCAGCCGACCGGTGTCTGCTACTCTAGGCCGATGAAGGACAATGACCCTGAAACACGGTGTCCCTAGATGCAGTTCCGGCGGTTGGGGGTGTTTGTCTCCCCTTCGTATATGTATATAAGGACACAGAGAAAAAATGTGTCGAAGCTGTCAGGAGGCGTTCGATACCTCCTAGGGCTATACAACGGTGGTGTACCCCCTAGTGTCACGTTCTTGTTAGATTGACAGTATACAACCATTCTATATATATATATATATATATATATATATATATATATATATATATATATACGTATATATATATATATATATATATATATATACTGATATACATATAAAATACATATACATACATACGTGCGTGGATAACATATATGTATGCATATGCATACGTTTGCCTGTATATATATAGATATGAGTGCGTGTGCGCGTGCGTTTCTGTGTTACTTAAATAAGTGTGCTTATATAATCGTTGATTCTACTAGATACACGAAGATATATATGCATACATACAATATATATATAATATGTATATACTATATATATATGTATATATATATATATATATATATATATATATATATACAGCCAACTCTCGCTACTATGCCCCTCGCTACTATGCCACTCTCGCTACTATGCCATTTTTGCGCGGTCCCGGCCAAATAATAAACAAAAAATTTTTACTATGCCACCCTCAACTCTCGCTACAATGCCACTTGTAAACTGAAGCGCACGCAACTTTTCGAAAATTTGTACTCCTACATTTTGTACATTTCGTATTTTTAATCTTGTGAAAAGTTCAGAAAGTAGCACACAAAGTCAGCTCAGAAACGCAAGCGGACTGAGTTTACGCTGAAGGAAAAGAAGGAGATTATCGATGCTGCGAAAAACGTTATTGTCGGGTCCCTCGTATCATTAGTAATATCTGATACAAGTTACCGCCCCTTGTATTGTCCGACATGTTTCACTCTAGAAGAAATAGCAAAGGAGGTAATGCATAACGAAGAGACGGTGGAAAGTGAAGACGACGAGGTAATTGTGGAAGAGGAATACGTTTCGTTTGCAGATGCCCAGAGAGCATGGAGCAATATCCGAAAGTTTATGCAGCAGCAGAGCAGCGGAGCAGCGGAAAACCCAGCGTCATGCAGGTGTGTGATAGACTAGACAACGAATTGAATGAAATCCTCCGAAAGAAGATGCGTCAGCCGACAATTTTTGAGAGCTTCGGGATTAGCTAAAAGCAATTTGAACTTAAACTTGGATGTCTTCTTTTTACCATTGTATTGAACTTCTTATTATCCTTACTTCCTACCCTATGAATTTTTATTTTGTTCAGTAAATTTTTGGTTATGTAGTGTTTGGATAACATACCCTCGGTACTATGCCACTCTCGATACTGTGCCACTTTGGCTCAGTCCCGCAGGGTGGCATAGTAGCGAGAGTTGATGTATATATATACATATATATATATATATACACACACACACACAGACACACATATATATATATTATATATATATATATCTTATATAAAAGGCAGATTTTATCTGCCTCCTTTGTCAGTTATAGAAATCTACAATATAGGATTTCTTCAATTACAATTACCTAGCATTTTTAAGAGTAGAATGCATCGGGTCTGCCAGGTCCAGTTTTAAAATTTAAACTCCAATTAAGCAAATTTACAGAAAACTCACATTCTGGTGTGTATGTCAAATGCTTTTCTTAATGTGGTTTACACCACACGCAAACGCACACACACACAAAGGAAGCAAACTGTTTCACTGACGCTATCACCCTTCTCCTCCTTTGTCTTTGCAAGTTTGCAGCTATTAAAGTGAAAACAGTGAATCCGACAGCGATAAATAAAACGAATTAGCACCTGAATGGAGTGAAAATTTAAAAACTGTTTCTTTCGGTGATTTTTCTGAAGAAACTGCACCAAGCCACAGACTTTCCCAGAAGAGTAAAGCCTTAAACTATTTCTATTTACTTTTTCGAATGAGCCTATTTGAAATCATTACGGCAGAAACGAACCGTTACGCTAAACGTAAACAAAACGAAAGAAAGGATAGTTTGTTATTTCCCACAACCTTAAATGAAATTAAGGCCTATTTTGCCATAAATATTATTATGGGTATCAGAAAGTTACCCAGAATAACAAATTCTATCGTAAAATTTTGTTGTATACCCAATTGAATATTAGCTAATAACCCATTTTCTATAGCGATGTTTGAACAAAATTTTACTAATTTATATATTGTTGAATTTACCTGTATCTACCTGCAATTAGAGTCACTTTGTGACAAAAAGTATAGTATAGAATTGGTTGAGGACATTTCATTAAATTATCTTCCAAAAATCAGATTAATATATTGACAAATAAAAAAGTTATTGTTGTTTAATGGAACCAGACTAAATTTATGATTACGTTAGAAAATAATTGAAACACATAAGGGGTGTATTTTGGTCAGAAATATACTAACGAAAGGGTTAAGAAAAACCAAAAAATATTTTATTCTTTATAAATGTTGTATTCAAAATAACATTTTCTTTTAAGAATGTGTATATAACAAAGTATGTGTATATAACTACGTGACTTATATCTTTATATATAAAAGTGAAGTTGTGTGTCTGTCTCCTACGATTTAGATTCCTAACTACTCTCACATTTTGCGGTGCAGTGTAACCAAAACCGGGTATCTTATAGTCGTGAGTCATATCGAGCCCTTCTGGGTATTAGCGCGCGTCTACGATGAGTCTACGATTTAAAAAAATTTACCATCATATTTTTCCATTTTAATGCATTTTTTTCGCTATTATATAAGGGAAGTAACTCTCTAAAAATATCTACGATGTGTCAACGATTTAAAAAGAAATTTACCTTAATTTTTTTTCCATTTTTAATGCATTTTTTCCTATTTTTTGGCTATAACTCTCTAAAAATGCTTATATAGTTATTTCCCTTACAAACCCGAGCAACGCCGGGCGATACTGCTAGTATATATATATATATATGGGCGTAGGATTGACTGTATGGTAAGAATAGGCGTAGGAGTGGCTGTGTGCTAAGTAATTTGGTTACGAACCACATGGTTCAGGATTCAGTCCCACTGTGTGGCACCTTGAGCAAGTGACTTCTACTATAGCTCCGAGCCGACGAGAGCCTTATAACTGGATTTGGTCGACGGAAACCGATGGTAGTGTGTTTACGTTCCAGTAACTTAGCGGTTCGGCAAAAGAGACCGATAGAATAAGTACTAGGCTTACAAAGAATATGTCGTGGGGTCCGTTTGCTCGACTAAAGGCGGTGCACCAGCAAATGACTGAAACAAGTAAAAGATTAAAAGAGTTTATAAAATATATATATATATGTATATATATAATATGTTTATACAATATATATATATATATATATATATATATATATATATAATATATATATATATAATATATATATTATATAATATATATATATATATATATATACCATATATATTATATAATATATATATATACCATATATATTATATAATATTATATATATATATATATATATGAGCTGCGGCCATGCTGATGTATAATATATATAATATATATAACATATACAATATACATATATAATATATATACAATATATATAACTTCCGGTTTTCGTAGAGGAAAGACGTGTTTGCTTTTGCTCTGTGAAAAAAACTAAAAAAATTCCATAAATCGACGAAATAATCTACTAAAAGTAACAAAACGTAGAACTTGTTAACTCATAAAATCTACTAAAATACATTAATTAAAAATATATTAATTAAAAACGTAATATATTTCGCTTAAAGCCAAATATAATACAGTAAAGTTAGTTACGCATGCTAGATTCTTCGCCGAAAAATACGTGTTGGCAAGTCTTTAATTTATCTCCAGCCAAATGTAAGTAGGAAAAAGAATTGTTTTCTTTTCTACTGTGAAAGAAAACTTCTTCGTACAAGCACGAGGCTTTGAACTGTACCTTTTACGATAAGTATCGCTTCCAGTTTGTTTATTAATCTTTTATTTTCCTGTAATTAGTTTAGAATTAAATAATTCCTTCATTTCCTCACTTTCTTCTACATCTTCTCTCCTATCTTACATATATTCCCCCACTTCCAGCTCCTTTCTTTATCTCTCTTTACGCTTACCCTTCTCTCTCTCTTGCATATCTTGCATATATGTAATATATATATATATATATATATATATATATATATATATATATATATATATATTATATGATATGTATGCACTATATATATTAAATATAATACATATACAATATATATATATATACACAATATATATAATATATATCATATATATATATAATATACATGTATATAATACATATATATATATATAATACGTAAATAATATAAATAATATATATATATATATCTAATATATATAATATAATATATATATAATGTATATATATAATATATCTAATATATATGATATAATATATATCCTTAAAAAATCCTTAAACATGATTTAGCCCGAAGGCCGCGGCCATGCTGGGGCACCAAATGTGTATATATATGTATATTAGATACATATATATATGTATCTGATATATAATATATATATTATGTATACACTATATATATGCGTATAATATATATTAAATACATATATAGTTTATATATATATATATATATATATATATATATATATATATATATATATATTATATATATCATATATATATTAAATATATATATATATATTTTTTCTCTAGTTTCAACTCAGAGCTGCGGCCATGCTGATGCACCACCGTTTTGTGCTACACTGTTATTGCGAAGAACCTCGTCTAATATGTGGCACTTGGTGAAGAATGGAGTTTGATATAGCTACTCTCATTTGCACCTCTTGCCGTGAGGTAGGTTTATCTGGGACTCTCGACAGGAAGATGTCCAGCTTTGATTTAAAAACCGCTACATCTACTTTGTGAAAGTTTCTCAGACACTTTGGGAGAATATTAAAAATCTGTGGGCTCTTGAGATCCATGCTGTTGCTGAAGCTGGTCCTGAAGCGTGATGGCATTGCTGGGATCTTTGGCACTATGCAGTGTCGTCCCGTTCTAGCATTGGTGTAGCTTACAATGCCAAAATTTGGCACAATTCCTTCCAGGATCTTCCAGACATATATTACTGCATACCTCTCTCGTCTTCTCTCCAGGGAGTAGTCTTAGCTGTTTCAACCTTTCCCAGTAGCTGACCTGTTGCAAAGATATGTATATATGATATATAAAGTATATAAAGATATATATATATATAATATATATGTATATATATAATGTATATATCGTGCATATATATGTATATGTATATACATATGTATGTATATGTATATATATATATATATATATATATATATATGTATCTATGTATCTGTGTATCTATATATGTAACCACTCCAATGACTGACAGATTGTGTATTGAGAGTGGTGTTTAGTAAGTTTAATACAAGGGAACAGGGCCTTCTCCTTATATAACCTATGACAGTGACTATTTAGATGATCATTACCTCAGTAGAATCTGCCCCACCAGGTCACAGACGGGAAGACCACTCACCACCGTTTCAGCAGTGAAGAAAAGCACTATCAAAGCTGAAGTGGCTGGACAGCACCCGCCCAAAACCCTGAAGAACAGTCAAGTGAAAGAAAAGATTGCACAAGCAACAGGGGCCAGTGTAAAAGTACTTTGAAGAACCACATAGTAAAGTTTTACAAAAAATATACATGCAGGTTCATGGAGATGTGGCCGGCTTCTTCATGGCTTGATGGGACAGAAAACTTAAGCAAATGTTAGTAGAACAGCCTCAGTTCTTCTACTCTACGGTAGGTATGTAGATGACATAAATATCATAGTTAAGACCAACTCTATTAACGTTGGTGTAGAAACTGAAAGGAACGTAATGGAGAGCATCCTGAAAGTAGCTAAATCATCCACCAAAGTATCAAGGTAACAATAGATTACTGCACTAGGTACCCCAGCAATAGACTCCCCGTATATGTTATTGAACTTTGGTTAGAGACTGTGAACAATAGAGTGCAGCTCCTCCACTCCTGTAACATGAAGCCTATAGCTTCAAGTATGTTGTTCACAAGAGCTCAGCTTTGTTACACAACATGAAAATTAACATAATGATGGCAGACTTGGGTAATGAACAATGTGTCCCCACTATGCGAACCGTATCAAACGGAAAAAAACATACAGAACTTTATGCACCGCATGCAATTTTCTGGATATGATCAGAAAGATAGGGTTCTAGTATACAGGCGCGCTAGAAAGAAATTAGATTACATCAAGGCTAATGATACCCTAGATAGAGAAACAAAGACTGGAATAGGATACAAAGAACTTGTAAGAAAGCAAGGAGGGTGAACACGTGGTATAAACCGACAAATATCAACGAGTAATGTTTGTAGAGGCCACATCCCATGGAAAACTAGCGCGTAGATTTAGATTAACTCTGAAGGAGACGAAACTCAACATTAAGATTTTTGAAAAGCCAGCGAAATCCATCAGATCACAACTATGTATGACGTACCCCTTTGAGAATACCATAAACACCAATGATAACAGCATGATATGTAGGATTAATGCTGGCATTACCTGTACAACTAGAAGTGTAGTTTACAGCATAAGATGCATAGAATGTGCTTGTAAAGACATGAACATGACATACATAGGGGAGACATCTAGGAGCATTGCGAACAACTAAATGAACATTTGAGACAATATGACGACAAAAATAGTCCTCCATACTCTACTAACATACCAAGGACCAACATGGAGGTAACCTCTGTCAACTTGACATCCGCATCTTATCCAAGCATCCAAACAATCAAACACTCAGACAAATACAGGAGTACGTTCTCATAAATGAAACTTACTCAATACTAAATAGGAAATATGCATAGTAGGTATCGTAATCCCATACAGGTAGAGTAGAATAGTTAGTGGGCTGTTATGTATGTATATGTATATGTGTGTGTGTGAGCGTTTGTATATATATGTATATGCATATGTATGTAAGCATATGGATATGAAAGTAAACAGATCAACATACAGACGGATAGGTACATAGGTTATATTAACAAACAAGCACACATACGAACACATTCACAAATTAAGAGTGAAACACATGACCATGCACACACACACTTTACTTCACACAAGGACACATATGGAGATATACGTCCACAGATATGGAGATACACATCCATATATACAACATGGTACATAGTTACAAAACACACACAAACGCATATATACACACAGAGAGTCAGACATGCACATACAAGGAAACAGAAGTACACATTTACATGCACACAAAAACACACACAGACAGGCAAACACATGGGTTTGCAGAATACATACAGACAAATGTACACACATACATACATAAATAAATGCACACACACACACGTATGCATACATACATACATGCATGCATGCATATGCTCACGCACACACTAAGACACAGACATGCGCAAAAGCAAACAGAAAGGAAAGAAGTGTGAATAAAGGACAGAGTCAAACCTATTGAAATGGTTGTAAGAAGCATGGAAACTTTAGAGTAATAAAGAAGGATATCAGCGGAAATTTTACCCGTGTGTGTATTAAATTGTAAGGCACTAAAATAGAGTAACTCTCCCCAGGCACAACGGTAAATACTTCAACACAAGAACTCACATAAAGACTCTTGTAAACCAAGTCAAAAAACAAACTACATGTGTGTGTGTGTATGTATATATATATATATATATAATATATATGTATGTGTGTGTGCATATATATATGCGTTTATATGTGTATATATCTGTATGTAAATATATATATGTATACATGTATGTATATATATATATCTATATGTATATATATATGTATTTGTATATGCATGTATATGTATGTATATATATATGTATATATACGTATATGTATATATATATATATATATATATACATGTATATATATACATATGAATATGTATGTATATGTATAAGTACATATATGTATATGTATATATATGTATATGCATATGTATATATATATATATATATGTACATATATATATATGTATATATATATGTATATATGTATATGTATATATATGTATATATATATATATATGTATATATGCGTATATATATGTAGATATATATGTAGATATATATATGTAAATATATATGTGTAAATATATATATACATATATATATATATATATGTATGTATATATATATATATATGTATATGTGTATATATATATATTTTTTTTTATAAGTATATATAACTATATGAATATATAAATGTATATAAATATATGTGTATATATATATATGTATGTATAGGGGAGAGTTCACGAAAAAACAAAAGACGAAGACAGGTGGTGTACAAAACAAACAGATGTATTATTATAACGCTCAAGAATTGAAAAACTCTTTTACGTTTCGAGCCTACACTCTTCTACAGAAAGGGAAACAGAAAACAAACAAAGAGAGAAACAAGGAGTGAAAAAATATGTGTATTAGCTACCGATCTATGATGATACACACACACCACACACACACACACATACACACACACATATATATATAATATATATATATTATATATATATATATATATATGTATATATGTATATGTGTATATATATATGCATATATATACGTATAGATATATGTATATATATATGTATATATATGTGTATGAATATATGTATATATATATATATGTATATATATGTGTATGCATATATAGATACTCATATATATATGCACATATATATGGATATATATATGTGTATATATACATATATGTAAATATATGTATATTGATGTATATATATAAATGTATATATATGTATAAATGTATATATATATATATATGTATATATATATATATATATAATATATATATATCTATATAATATATATATATATATATATATATAGTTGTCTCATATATATGGTCGCAGCTGTATATATATATATACATATATGAGTGCAATTGTCTTAATGGACGAGGTATACTATATAACCAATTTCAAATATAAAAACCTTTCAATTCTATTCTATTCCCAAGATACACAAAAGTGACAAAATAAGTAATGAATGTAGGCCAGCCACAGACATAATAATAAATTCCCTACTCCTACTGAATTGAAATTGAGGCCTATAATGGAGCTATCGCATGCGAAACCCGCTGCCTCAGTAGCTTTTTAAATAACCTCTGAAAACTACTGAAGCATGTGAAAAGCCACATAATGGACGACCTGGATATTCTCAATCACTTTCCTGAAACAATAAACAAAAGCACATTACTAGTATCCTTCGTTGTAGTCAACCTCTATTCCAATATCCCCCACAACCTAGGAATAGAGGCAATTCAATTCTGACTAGAGAATTAAGCCAACGAACTCCTACATCGCAACAAAAATAGGTCGTGATAGAAGAGCTAAACTTTAGCGTGGAGAATAACTACTTCGTCTTAAAAGATAACTTCTATCGACAAAATTCGGGGACTGCGATGTGTACGAGAATGGCACCCTCCTTTGCTAAATTAGTCGTTATCGTAAAGTTCCAGAAAAATATGGCAGACCATTCTTCTTCTACAAAGAACATAACTGGAAGAGATGCCTGGATGACTGTTTCATTCTTTGGCATGAAAGTATAGAGACTTAAAGAATTTCAAGCACTTATAAATGGACTTCACATAAGGGTATATACTATAGTGTCTAATGCAAGCATCAGGGACACACGACTACATGAACTAAAGGCTACACTCATCACCAAGTACCTATCTTCACTAATTGACATATTCGTTCAACGTGCCCTACATCTCAACATCCATGAACTCAGAATCCCAAATTAAAGAAGGGTTTACAACCAAAAGCCCTACCATGTATCTCCACACACAACTCTCTTAACAATGAAACCTTCCAAAGCATCCTTTATAACATTTGCCCGCTCAAAAAGGACCACAGAATGAATTTAATCCTCCAAACACACACCGTCATAAAAAAACAGGACAGCCCAAATCTATGAAAAGTCTCCTAACACAAGCCCGAATATTGTCAACACTGAAGCAGTCAGTAAAAACTTTGGTATATGTGTCAATTTAAATGAGGGATAAGAGTTCTCCTTCAAACATGGACAGCGTTTCACAGTGAAGAGCAGCTTCACATGTACTTCGGAGAACCTGATATACGCACTAGCCTGCTCTTTGTGTCAAGAGCAATACATAAGCAAATTAAAAACAGCCTACGTCAAAGGATGGCTCTGCACAGATCCCAGATCAAAATTCTAAAAACAGAAAAATAACATTCAGCCAACACATCGACATTTGCGCCAGCAACAAAAATCCAAGTTTCAGAATGTTTCCCCTCTATCGATTCAGGGACGATACAACCAGTAGCCAACGAATTAGTAAAGAGTGTCTCTTTATTACAAAATAGAGACACATCTACAACAAATGACATATCCACCACGACCTTAGAATTATACACACTCAAATATTAAAAACAAATACATTCCAAAGATATACCCTAGAATTCATTAAGATCAGTCCCAATCCCTGCTATAATCCACATCGAATCACTTTTAGGTCATTTGACCATTTAAAATTCTACTAATATCCTACCATCCTGCATTCTTTTATTATTCTCGCTCTGTCTTTTCTTCTTCTTCTTCTTCTTCTTCTTCTTCTTCTTCTCTTCTTCTTCTTCTTCTTCTTCTTCTTCGTCTTCTTCTTCTTCTTCTTCTTCTTCTTCCTCTTCCTCCTCCTCTCTGTCACCTCCTTCCTTACTTTACTACTAATGCTGTTTAGAATAACACCTACGCAAATATAAACAATACATTCAAAAGAGATATCTCAAGAATTCATCACTACTACCATCCACATCATGTAACTTTCTGTAACTACCTGATAATTTCTTGTTAAGATTCCTTAGTAAGAAGTTATCCTTAATTGTTAAATTTATTCCGAAGAAAAACTTTTCCTACCCGACATGCAGTTCGAGAAAGCCCGCCATTTACCGAATATATGATGAATAAACATTTCCATGTGCTTTGCCGAGGGGAGCAGATGTCTGTTTGACTTCGCCAGGTATGTTGGTCGTTTATTTATGATGTGTTCAGAATCAGTTCTACTGATGAATATTGACGTATTTGATGCGTTAAGTGTGAAATCACAGGTGATATAGAACTAAATTCATTTTTTAAATGTCTTGCTTCGAAAACTGCATTAGGTACGATTAGTGAAATTTTGGTAGTAATGACTTATGTCCCTCTTAGCGTGAGGCATTTATGTGTACTAATGCCCTCTATACAATATAATATATATATATATATATATATATATATATATATTGAAGTAGATAAATGAATTATCTTATTACGGATAATTCAAATGATAACCCATACCTGGGTAGCAAAAATCACAACAGAAAAAGCACGGTTGAAGTTACGACCATGGGGCATAAAATCCGTGCCTTAGTGCGGAAATATATATATATACACTTAATATATATATATGTATATATATATGTAGGTCCCGGGTTGAGTCGGGGTTAACCACAGTAAATAAGGTACTCAATACATAGCAGAGTAAATTAATTTATTTTATAGAAGGAGCTTCTACAGGACTAGAACTGTTTCATTCAAAAGAAATCATCAGGAAGCTTCCTGATGATTTCTTTTGAATGAAACAGTTCTAGTCCTGTAGAAGCTCCTTCTATAGAATATATGTATATATATATATATGTATATATATATGTATATATATATATATATTGAAGTAGATAAATGAATTATCTTATTATGGATAATTCAAATGATAACCGATACCTGGGTAGCAAAAATCACAACAGAAAAAGCACGGTTGAAGTTACAACCATGGGGCATAAAATCCGTGCCTTAGTGCGGAAATATATATATATACACTAATATATATATATATATATATATATATATATATATAGATATATATATATATATATATTATGTATATATATAAGTATATATGTATATATATATATATATATATATATATATATATATATATATATATATATATATATATAATATATATATATATATATGTAACTGCCGAAACATGGCAGCCACCAGTGTGAAAATAATTTGAATACGGAGGAAATATTTCATGAGAAAATATTTGCGAAGAACTTCTGAACGTGGACGTCTGATTTGTAATAAGAAGACGAAATCGTACTGTCTTGAAGAAGAAACATTTGCAAAGTGTTTGAAATACGATTGGCTGCGTGAAGAATCGAGAATATAAATTGTGATTTATCGTCAAAAATAATGCCATTTCTGGATGAGTAATTATAAGAAATACACGTTAAACGAATTTTTAGTTAGCAAAATATTTCCAGAGTTAGAAAAGAAAGAATAGCATTAACTTATAAAAAATTAGATTATTTCAATAAGTTATAAAAAACAAGAAAGAGAAACAGAAAGAAAAAGTTATTTAAGTCCAGAAAATGGTAGGATTGAATAACAATTTGTGCACTCAAGCCCAAACGGTTTAAAATTTTATCAAAGATTAGGGAATATTGATTTAAAGTGATTAACTTGTTTCGGATATGAGTAATCTGTTGGATATTGTTTCTATGTAAGACTTTAGGCTAAGGCTGTGTTCATTTTTTAATATTACAAATATTGAGAACGTGGATTTGTAGTGTGGAAGATTAAATGCTACACTTGTTTAGATACTTTTTCTGTGCATTTAATTCACATGAAAAATATTTGATTTGGGTGCATGCTTCAAGTACAAATACAAGCCAGTGAAACACTAGAATAAATATAATCGACAGTGTGCTGTCTCTGAAATTTGTACATTTGTGCACATGCTGGAAATCAAATATTACAAAAGCAGTCACTCAGAGAGTTTTGAATGAACTATGCCGTGTTGATAAAGATATGTTAATAGTTAATAATTGCGGAAATGATATATAATAAATTTAATTATTAATCGGTGGAATGCAGACGTTTACAGAACAGATAATGACACATAGGTTCAAACATATATTAATGTGGTTTTAATCCAGCATAAAGGCTAATGAATTTTAAAATAAGAGTTCTTTGTTGTATTGTTGATTGTTGTAAAGTAGACAGTAGATGTTTTCCTCTCCCTCTCTCTCTCTCCTTGTGTGTGTGCGCGCACGTTTCTGTGTATGATCGTGCAAGTGCGGAGAAAGAAGTTGAACTGATAGCCATTTCAGTGATCAGAATTATCCTTCAAAGAGTAATAAGCTTCATTGATTAGTCTGAGAATGAACAAAGCACTCATCTAGGAAATATTGACTTAGGAAGGAGGAAAGCCATAGCTGAACACGACCGTCTGGAAACGCAGTCGGCCATAACGCAAAGCATTCTTGCCGACACTAATGATTTTGCCATGTTCTTCTCATAGGCACACGCTAACATACACACAGTCGCACGCAACACACGCACACTCTCTCTATCTCTCTCTCTCAATCACTTTCTCTTTCTCTCACACACACTCACACATATATATTGAATAAAAGTATATAGTAAACTTTGCGAGAAGAGCATGCTTGTATATACTTCTGTTTCATTTTCCTTCTTGCCTAAATTGTACGATAGCGACGCAAAATAGTATACTAATATTATAATAGCATTGTCGTCCATATAATAATGTAAGACATAGTGATATTTATCAACTACAATGTTATATATCAATATACTTAAAATGCAAATATATAGCACTGGAAAAAATTGCATATCTCGAGTAACTATAAAATATAACTTTTAATCACTATGTTAATATATTATAACCTTCTCTAAACGTTCATACAGGCAAAAATATATACTGACAAACATGAAGAACACGAAAAGAAGCACAAACGTATGAATGATAAAATTCACGCAATTTGCACATCTAATAGAAATATATAGACCATAAAATGCATATCAAAAGAAAATATACATTTAAATTTTTAATTATGTATCCATTTATTTCGCCATAATGATCTTCCTCATTGCTATTAGGAAATTCACTTAAATAAAGATATATACTCGTAGTTGATACCTATGCATAAATAGCAATTTAAAATGTTCTGCTATGAAAGAGTTAAATATTAATATTTTCATGTAATAAGGCGATGAGCAGGCAGAATTGTTTGCACGCCGGGCGAAATGCTTAGCGGCATTTCGTCCGTTTTTATGCCCTGAGTTCAAATTCTGCTGAGTACTGCTTTAACATTTTGGGGCCGGTAAAATGGGAACCAGTTAAACATTTGGGTCGATGCAATCGACTTACTCCTCCTATAAAATTGCTTGCCTTGTGCCGAATTTGAAACTGATACTTAGCTTTAGTAAGAAAGTTAGTCAAAGTGAGAACTGTGTCATTACATCAAAACACTTACTTTTCTCTATGTTTCCCTCTTCTCCAGATTAATGATAACAGGAGTATAATATCTATGCTGATATTTTTTATCCCTACAATACCTGTTTATATAAACATATACAAACACACAACATACTCGGACAGTCGTAGCTCATCCAGTTGCTCGGTAATCCGATTACTAATTCAATGTCAGAGTAGTGTAATCTATTCACATGCGTGCTTATCTCTTAATCAAAGTGATTAAATTTCATAGCTTTGACCAGAACCCATGTTGCGCTAAAGAAATAATTTAAGTGTTTTATCACAATTTGTTTTACATTTCAATTTGGTGAGTATAGGAAATATCATTGATTTTGCAAGCAATACAGCATCGGTAGAGACAATGTAGTAAACTTGCAACACGAGCTTCAACAGGCTCACTGGAAGACATGAAGTCGAAACCAATTAGTAACGGTGTAAGTGACAACAGAGAGATGTATTTTGCCAATGTCATCGGAATTAATGTATTTATTGAATGAAAATTACCTCGTAAAGCGTGATGCCGTTTTGCTAGATATTTATATGCAGAGCTGGCTATTATAAACGTATACTGAAACCGTGATTTATTTGACATGTATCATTTGCAACATACTTACAAGTTACAGTTTAGCTATTCATGAGTAAAGATTCAGTATTCTTTAGCGTTTCTGTAATACGTATATATTCCTTTTGTTTTTGATGATGTTGAAGAAAATTAGCATCGCTATCGGGGTAGGTTTTAAAGATCTTTGGGTTGAAATATACTCAATATCTTATTTTGTCTCCCTGTTCGTCATGACTAAGCATCTACTGCGAACCTATGACATAGATTTAGGCATTAAAAGATGAAACGTAAAGAGGTTTTCTTTATGATTGAAAGGTAAATTTACTTCAAACATTTCAGAATTATGCGGAACCTTATCTTACTAGAGGTTATTCTTTCATCATCAATATTCTCAACTATTTTCCACTATATCAGTAGTTGAGCCTTTACCGCAACTAATCGCTTTCATCTTTGTAATTCTGTATTCGATCATTCCAATTTGCGATCTCTACTGCAGTTGTCATGATCTTTGACCTCACGATTCTTTAGCAGCATGCATTATATTCGATTGCTTACAAATTTAATGCTTTTTAACGAAAGAAAGAATGAAATTTTTGCCATCTACACCTTTCTGCAAAACGTTAGGAAAGTGTTTACTTGTTTTTTTTTATGGAACCCACCCCCTCTCATTAGATCGAGTTATTTTTCATGACTGATGATTATGTATTTCTAATGTGGGAAAAACACTGCTCATGATTATAATAACTTTGTCAATTATATTTCAGTGAGTAAAAACTGAAACCCCGTCACCTGACAATTTCTATTTGCTGTACCACAAATCCATTTTTTCTGTAAAAATACGCAGCTTAAGAAAAGTATATATCCTTGGTTTCATTCTACTTGGTTTTTAATTCCAATTTCAATATAAGGAAAATACGAAAAGTCAATTTAAAACAATGAAAACTTGCTACTTTTTCTAAACCTATTGATCTTTTTCAGTTACTTTTAGCTCAACTAATTATGTCTTTTAGAGAAAATTATATTAAATTTTGAAATCGAATATACTGATGACACCCAAAACTGCATAATTAGATATAATCATTATTTTCTGACATTGCTGTTCAGATCTCATTGTGAAAAGTCACAATTAATATACAAAAAATATTTATATAAACAAGAATATAGCTGACATGCAATTACAGAAATGTACATGAACACGTTTATGATGTTTTCAATTTTTTTTTATAGAAAATAATTTTCCCTTTCATAAATTCAAATGGTTTTAGGAGATCAAGAACTTTCAGTAACACATATTTTCATTGTATATCCCATTCACATAGTCCAACAAAAGCAAAACATTTTCGCTAGTAAACATATATAAACGTGCTTCGGTATAAACGTTAGAGTATAATTATTCACCATGAATCGTTAATTTAGGTTTCATATTCTTTGCATGTATTTCACGTTGACCATGAACATTGCGCGCGAATGAAACAACTGCGACTGAACGAATATTTTCAGTTGAACATTCTATTTATATAAATACATGTAGATACACACACACAAACATAATATGTATGTGTGTGTGTTTGTATACATATATATTTATAGATACATAAATATATATATATATATATATATATATGTATATTGTGTGCGTGTGTGCGCGTATGTGTGTGTGTGTGTGTATGTATTTATATTCACATGCACGCGAATGTATATACACGTGAATGCATGAGTGTAAATATGTGGTGGTACAGTGAGGCCAAATGGTTAAATAGTTTACCTTGCATCCGCGGAGTTCTGAGCTCGATCCCACATTTCTATAGCTTATGATCGAACCAAACTTTGTGAGTGGAAATTGGTCGACACAAATTGTATGGAAACCAATCATGTGGAGTGTCATTTTAAGTAACTATGTACAGCCTTGTCATGCATTGGTGCAATGCCCAGCAACTTACACATTAATAAATGAAACCCCGTCATCGGCAGATAGAGATCCATTAGCATGTATATAAAAACATACATACGTACATACATACATTCACACATATAGCGTTCTTATTATAGACACAAAGCATAAAAATATGGGGGCGGGAGTTGGTCGATTACACCGACCACAGTGCTCAACTCGTAGTTACTTAATCGACTTCGAAAGGATGAAACGCAAAGACTAGCACGGCGGAATTTGAAAACAGAACTTGAGGTCACAAACTACCGCCACGATACAGACATACATACATGCACACACACACCACACACACCACACACACACACACACACACACACACACACACACACACACACACACACACACACACATACATATATATACATACACACACATATATAATGACTGCTTCCTCATTTCCAAGGATAGGATTGCAATGCTACGTCAAGAAATATCTGCACATAATGCTTTTTAAAGTGGGATGATGCCTTGGACACACCAATCCAACACTGAGCCACAGCACAAACCCACAAAAGAAGTAGCCCTAATCATTGGTTGCCATAGAGTCGCACGCATTTCATCAGATTGTCCTTCTCCTCCAGCGACGACCTAACAAGGACTATGGGTCACTTACAACAAGCAATGTGGCACATCATGCCTACATTTTCATTTATGAGTTTCTCCGCTGACTGAACCTGTTGTAACTGCCCCAGAGTCGATACTCCAGCAAATAATGCTATCCGTTTGAAATAGCAAGACCAAGCTTGTGAACACAATCTCGGATGGGCATCGATATTATTGAGTTTATCAATCTTTCTCAGATTTTTTCTGATCCTGCAGAGTTCCCAATTACTTTCCAATACATTGAATATTTGCACTGGATCTTTTTATTGTGATAGGGATAAAGATGAATGTAGCTATATCACCACGACTCTTTCTTGACCCACATTGTTATTTTCTTGTGCCACACTAAATTATAGTAGGCTTTAAGCATTTTCTCCCTAATTTCATTCTGCTACAGTAGCAGTCAGTAATATAATTCTTTGATTCTATAGTTGTGATGAAAAATTTACTAAAATTATAATGGAGCATCTATATGTTGAAAACCTATATGATCTTATGCACCCGGGGGAGCGGTTTATTTCAAATTGATGTAAAGCTTGCATTGATAGATTAAGTGGTGCCGTTTGAGACGGCCGTAGTGTATCCTTGTTACTTATTTGTTTTATACACACACACACATACACACACACACACACACACACACATATATATATATATTATATATATATATATATATATGTATACATATATATATGTATACATATATATATATATATAATATATATATATATATATATATATATATATATATATATTACATATATACATATATATACACATATATATATATATATATATATAATATATATATATATATATATATATACATATATACATATATATACACATGTATACATATTTATGAATTATAATTGATATAGGATAAAAATTTTTTCGGGAAAAAAATTTTATCAATGCCCAGCATATCAAAAACATGCCTTTAAAGGTCAAAATTATACATAATTTACAAGATAAGGGCAGAAGAAAAATTCTAATGCCAGATACGCCGAAACAAAAAAATTGTCGATAACTATTAAATTTATGCGTCTCGAAACAAACCGATAGAAATCTCTAAAAAAATTCGTTATTACCGTATTGGTCCAATTTCAGGGTTAATTCCCAAGAAATTTTCCCCTCTTCAGCGGCACATACGCGAGATATAAATGAAATACTTATTCATACCCACGGAAAAGGCAAGCACCAAGTCCCCAGCAGACTTAAGTACCCCAAATATATCCAAAATAGAAAAGTTATGCCATGGATTTAGCTGATTGGTGATATTAACTCCGAAGCTTGACTGATACAGAGAGGATCAAAATGAAAATTGCCGCTCATAAGAATTGAATTAAATTGTAAAGAACTGTATGCTATTTTGCCTCTCTCTAAAAGATCTTTCAAACCACCGCCTCAGTTAAAATATTTACATTGTTAATTTAAAATATTGGATTTTATGGCTGCACTAGGCATACAAACAATCAATCACTTTCGCTTAATGAAGTAGCTAAACAAATGTTACTGCACGTCATAGTTCAGTCAAATTATATTAAAGTACGTTGTACACATTCTCGTATGTAGGGTGGAAACAACACATCCATTACCAACGTTTCTATTCTTAAAAATTTCAGCCACAAATTTATATGTGTCTTTAGCTCGTATTATATATATATATATATATATATATATATGTTGTCATTGGGTGTGTCTATATTGTGATTTCCTACGACCTAGGGTTAGTTGCACATGCAATCTCACACACATACACATACATACATTCACACACATACACTTACATTCACACACACGCGCACACACACACCACCACCACCACCACACGAGCGTATACATACATATATTTCTGCATATGTACAACATACTTTATATCTATCTGTCTGTCTGACCGTCCGTCCGCCTGTCTGTCTATGTATGTATGTCATTGTTCAGTTTATTTCAAGATTTATGCCCAATAAGGAAAGAACCAGTTTCTAACTTATATCTAAGGCTCCTTCATTGGAATTTCAGCACCAGCAACATGGTATTTTTTTTGTATGTATGTATATGTGCAAATTTGTATGTTTTGTTTTATATATGTATTTTCATGCATATAGTTGCATATCTAGACATGCTCATATATATATTAAAATTATAAAAGTTTCACAGATTTGTACAGTTCCAGCGATGGATTGGATCTGTAGTCTTCGAATTAGCTTTCTTCATTCCTGTTTTGAGAGGCCTAATTTTCCAAGATTGGTATTTAAGCAGTGTATTATATATCCGAGGGCCTCAATAATTACAAGTATAAACCTGAACTTGTAATCTGGATAGAATAACTGCAGATTTCTCAATAGTTCATCATCAGTGTTCTCTTTTTCAATGATCTTCAGCTTTATGTTAACATCCGCTGGGTAGCTAATTTCCACAAGTGTATACAGTTTCTCTTCTCTATCCCAAATCATTATATCAGGTCTGTTCAGCTTATATTTTTTTTATTGAGGTCTTCACTGGTACATTCCACTAGTATTCCTTTTTTTATGAGTGGCTTTGCCTTTTACCATATTCTAGGATTATATGTCTTAGTCCTCGGGGTTATCCTTCCGACGGATCTTATTATAGTGTCCCTAGCTACAACGTCATGTTTCATCGGTAGATATACCGTGATGACATTTTCGGACAACTGCTTATAATGTGGGTTTATATCTTCAGTGTGAACTTCACAAAGTCTGCATCGGTTGTCACATTTTACGACTTTTCCTGCTTCTATATCCCTTTTGTGCATCAGGTACTTGCTTGACATTTCCTACTACCTAGGGTAAGTTACACACGCACGCAAACACACACTCACCCACACCACATGCGCGTATACATATATTCATGCATCTATCATTCTTTCTCTCTCTCTCTCCCTAACTATCTATCTATCTCTGTGTAGTAGATACATTATGCTAATATGATGTCTAAACTCTGGTTGAGGTACCCAAGCTACAAGGAGTGCAACATCTTGAAACAAATTGTCATACACAATGTTTACTTTTAACTTTCACTTGCAAATATAATTACATACCAAAAGAATTACGCAAACATTTCAACAAGATATTACGTTGCACCTTTTGTTAGCAGTTATATATTCTCTCAAGCGTCATGCATCCGGACTGAATACAAAAGCTCG
Source organism: Octopus sinensis (assembly GCF_006345805.1). Taxonomy (NCBI): domain Eukaryota; kingdom Metazoa; phylum Mollusca; class Cephalopoda; order Octopoda; family Octopodidae; genus Octopus; species Octopus sinensis. The sequence goes on from NC_042997.1 coordinate 63,279,149, forward strand.
TGGTTAGGAGAATTGCTATGACTTCCTCAGCCCCAATTTCTAGTCTCCTTATTCCCCAGTATGTAAACCTATGGATTACTATATGTGGGGCACGCTTGGTGGCGAAAATCAAGGAGGTGTTAGAAGACATTATCAGGGACTTTGTAAGGAACAGATGCGCTAGTTTCCGGAATCGTCTTGACGTTGTGGAAGAAGTTAATGGCATTAAAGTGTTATCTCCCAGACATAATCTACTTGATATGTTTTGATTTATTAAAATACATTTATTTTTGGATGGGATATTATGTTTTCTTTTCCTTTCTAAATAAAAAGTACAAATTGAATGAAGAGAATTTGATATATCTTTATCTGGCAGATGTATCTACACTAACAATCCTCTACTTCTGATCTCTATAATAACCATCATTCGTGCAAGTTCTCAATTAGCAATGATTTTTCAATGAAAGAATTACAAATCAATGAAAGCTTGTTGATTCCATAGTCCTTGAAAAAATTCTTTCAGGAATGCGTTTGTTATAACAAACAGTCTCCGGATTACCTCTCCCGTGGATGAGCTTCACAGTGTACTTGTCAATATGTGTTATGTATCTGGTTGAGAAGAAATTCTCTCAGAGTTATTGAATTATCTAACATTATCTAACATTAATGATCACTAAGTCATGATGTTGTGATTCAATGACAAGTTATGTTTGCGGTGGCCATACCTTACATGATTTTCAATGAACGGTGAATCATGAATACCTGTAGTAATTTAATATATCTAAGCAATCAAAACCGGAAACGCTAAATCAATTTGTATTATGAAGACTACTGATTTCTACACCCCTGTGAGTGTTTACATGTGGGAACACAACCATATAATATATACATATAGAAACATGACATGTAAATTGGCACACTTATCTATATATATAAAGGTGCGATTCTGTGTGTGTGTGTATGTGTCTGTGTGTGTCTGTGTGGATTCTTAAGACTCGAGAACTATACAAACGATTTCATTCGAATTTTATACATGCCTTCCTTAGGGTTCATGCAATGTCGTGGGTCAAAACTTTTTAACTTCTTACCTAATGCGAACCTAGAGCAATCTCTTATATCTTACACCATTTTATTATTACGTCATTATTGTAACGTGAGATAATACTTTCAGTTTGAAAGAAGTCTGTCCTATATATATATATATATATATATAACGGGAAGCTTTATGAAAATAAACAAAAGACGAAGGCAGGTGGAAAACAAACGAACAATTGTATTAGTATGGCGCTCAGGAAATATAAATAAAACGTACATATATATATATATATATATATATATATATATATATATATATATAAATATATAAATAGAAAGGTATTCCTTATGAATTCCAAAACCGAGTTACAGATTTTGACGTATGAGGTATCAACAGATTCAGTACTATTTCGGGTACAAATTAAACTTAATTTTCATTCACATTTAGCATTATAATCGGAATAGGCCAAATCTATATAGACGAATGAATTCGTACTTTCCCTCCAAAATTTTACCATGTGCGTCACAAAAATAGTTCCTTAGAAATAGAACTATGCATTGTCATAACGGAATGAAAAATTCCATTATTAATAATATAAGGGTAAATAATTGATAGTTTAAAAAAACCCAACAATGGTAGATTTACATAGCGAAATCTACCAGTAAATAATTGTTGTTTTTTTTTAAACTATTAATTATTTATCCATATATTATTAATAATGGTATATATATATATATATATTATATATATATATATATATATATATATATTATATATATATATATATATATATATATATATGTATGTATGTAAATATATATATACACACACACACACAATGTATGCCAGGTGCGACTGTCTTTTGAGTATAACTCCTTGTAGTGCCCTAACTTTCCTCTACTTTATGTTGCTTGTTTTAAACCTTACATTTCAGATAAATAATGTCAGACATCAAGATGACTCCGCAAAGCAAAAGGCACGCTGTAATCGTTACCTTAATAATGAAGCATAGTGATACAGAGATAGTTCACACCTTGAGTGTTACCCTATATTTTGTTGTCAAATTTCGAAAAGAATTTGGAGGTACTGATGAGATTGAACATCAATAGCTAAACGCAAAATAAATGCACATGGTCCTAGTAACAAGAGAACCCATAATTTGATACAGAGAGTCCAAGAAATAATCGACAAATTCTCCAGTAAGTGAATCAGAGTCATTAGAAAAAGCTCAAATTTTCAGAATTTACCATGGGACATGAGGACATCCGATACAAATCGTATGTATGCCGAGGGGTGAGTTTATGTTGGATGTCACGAGAGGAAATCGTTCCATCGGTGGAAACTCTTGCAAAGGAAATCAAAACATCAAGAGGCTGGAATGCTTCATTTTTTCTCCGATTCGATCAGGATCAAAGGCGAAATGGAAGGCACGTAAGAATCGGTCAGGATCAAAAGATAAATGGAAGATACGAATGAGAAGCCAATGATTAAGCAACAGTGATGTCATGCCTCCTCAAATTTCTTCGCAGAGCTTAAGAGTCAATGCCGCTGAATATAGAGAGGTGTTGTGAGGCCCTTGATAAACACAATAGAAGGCTGCATGTCTTCCAACAAGATTCTGTTGTGTCTCTTAAGGCTAGCACAGCTCAATCAGGGATGTGTACAAGAGAGAGAGAGAGAGAGAGAGAGAGAGAGAGAAAGAGAGAAAGAGAGAAAGAGATCAACACCTCCATAACAACGTACAATTCATCAAATCTGCCATAACCCACACTATGTCCAATATTGAAGATCATGTGATTCGGGCGTGTCAGCACTGCACACTCTGCATTGAAGCAGCCATTGATGCAAATGTCGGATTCATTTAATAGGTGTAATAAACTGAGTCAGTATTTTAAATTATTCGTAACAATTTATTTTCACATAGTTTTTCTCTTTCTATATACATACAAATGACCCAAAAGACTGATGTCCTTATATATATATATATATGTGTGTGTGTGTGTGTGTGTGTGTTTGTGCGTGTGTGTGTGTGTGTGTGTGTGTATGTATGTGTGCGTGCGTGCGTGTGTGTGTGAGTGTGCGTATATATGTATGGATGTTTGTGTATGTATATATATATATATACTCGATGACCGGATAACTGAAGAGATGGCGGCGTGGGTTTCCGCCCCGACATCCGAAACTCGGAGTTTTATCATGGCTACCGAATAATTGTCACATATTATCTTTACAAATAAATTCCTCTGTTATATTATATCGATGTCTCTTTCATCCTTCTGTCTTACCATTTCTATCAATATATATATAATATATATATATATTCAATATATATATATATTCAATATATATATATATATATATATATATATATATATATATATATATTATATATATATATATATATATAGGTATTAGTCGAATTAATCCTCTCCTCTAAATGGCTTTAATTGAATATATCTTTTTTTTACGTGGAAGTAAATTGATGATAGCCTCGAATGTGGAACTTGACCCTAAACCGTGCAGAAACGTAATTGAATATTGACTCTGTGTGTGTATCACATTCAAGTGTAAATGTGCACCTATGTACATTAAAACGTTTACCGCATCTGTATATCATGAACCTTTGTGTACATTCTACCACATGAAACATTGTACCTCAAACACACGAACTAGCATGCTGATATACACAGTCACTTACCTGTACGTAAGCACACGCAATATTTTATGTTAATTTGAGTATGCTTTATTTCTGACATTGGTTTTGCTTTGTACTGGGTTTTCTACGTTTGTACATGCTGAATTGTTACCTATTATTTACTACCATAGGTAAGAGAGGGACAATATATTTGATGCAGAGAATAGTGAAATACTAATGAAAAATAAAAATTCCCATATGGAACAATATCAATAATTGACTAATATTGTTTTTTTCATTTTCCGTGAAAGACGAAAAGAATCCCTGGATATGTGTAGATTTTATTTTGTTCTTCGTCAATGAGATATAATTTTATTCAAGTTATATCCATAGAAACTGAACATTGCTCTTTTCAAACGAAAATATTCATCAAATGTAATGAAAAAAAGACAAAAATGCTTGCTATCGTTTCTTAAAGTAATGAGCTGTTGGCACCGCCCATCTTTCTATTCGACCTTTTCTACAATCCCACTCTTTCATGAAAACTAAAGAACATATAACACACTGATACACACACCTCCACACACACACACACAAGTACGTACACATACACACACACATATTTAAATCGAATTCATCAGCTTCTACTGACTTAAATTCAAATAATTAAAATTTTATGGTAGAAGTAAAATACGTGATTCTATACTGTGATCTCTTACAAACACACAAGTTCAGGCGGTTTTCTTTTTTAGGAAAGTAAAGTATAGTCGATTAAATCGATGCTAGTATTTGGCAAGCGCTTATATTATCGATCGTGGAAGTATCAACGGTAATACCACCCCTAGCAGAATTTGGATTCAGAACACAGAATGATACAATCAAAGACTTGAAGCTAGTCTCTCACTTTATAGATTCTCCCACGCATTTCAATTCTGATTTAAATTAATCACTGTTACATGTGAAGTATTTCCCTTTATTTGCATTACTTCATTGTTCACAGAAGAAATAGATGAACACGAACAATTAAAAATGCCACCTTAATAGTATAAAAGATTAAAATCTTTATCTTAACTTAAGAATTATTCGCAGTCATTCAAAACTGGTAATCGTGCAAATTAGCATATGACGTTCACGTTTGAAATTTATGAGCAAATAAATCAAAGTAGAAGAAATTTTAAGATGACATACTAATACTCTTATCATATACATCTTCATAAATATTCATTTCTACTTGAAGGTTAACACAATAAATACAGTTACACATATTCTTGTGAAAAAAGCTGTGGTAGAGACTGTTAGCAAATAGTGACAAGGAGATAGAAAATATACAAAAATAAAGAAGAAAAAATATATAATTGTGCATATCATTAACACGTAGATTAGTGTACATGTCTACCGCATTGATTAATAATATGCTTCCAAAGAATGAATGTATTCCCAACATCCAAACTCAGTAACCAACTCTAGGTGTTAGAGAGTTTTGGCTTTTACTCAAAAGACATCATTAATTGTCATAGTAAAAGACATGTCGTATACAGCTTTTTTCTCGAAGTAAATATATATAATACTCTGCTAAGAATAGTGTCCTATCTAGTAGTAGAAATATACGTACTTCCAAGTTTTTGTCTATGCTTCGGTCATATGTGAGTAGATAATTGAAAAAGAATGGAGTCAACAAAAAGGAGTACGTTTCGACATTTATTTTCAATCACTACACACAACGTAGTTCTCCAGACTTTCAGGTGTTTAATTATACAGCCGACTCCTGCATTGTGAGATGCAGTTGTGTTTCCTCAGGTGATATATAAATATTCTTTTCTATTCTAGGCACTATGCCCGAAATATTTGGAGAGGGAGGCCAGTCGATTAGATCGACCCCAGTACGCAACTGGTACTTAATTAACTGACGCCGAAAGGATGAAAGGCAAAGTCGACCTCGTCGGAATTTGAACTCAGAACTTAAAGACAGACGAAATACCGCTAAGCATTTCGCTATATAAATATTGTCTCCGTAATTTCGAATTCCCGGCTTCAAGAGCATCCTCTCGGTCTGTCGTGGCCTGAAGTTAGTGGTAGTAATTTTTTCTACTATATATATATATATATATATATATATATATATATATATACTGTATATATATATACATATATACATACATATATAATATATATATATATATATATATATATACACATATGTATATATATATATATGTATGTGTGTATGTATAAATATATATGTATATACATACATACATACATACATACATACATACATACATAATACATACATACATACATACATACACACATACATACATATATACATGCATACATATATACTGGGTTGGCAACTACGTTCCCGCGGTTTTTTTAAAATTTGGAATTTAGAGCGTTTTTAAATTTTGGAATCTACTTTTTTCGAGAATTCTATTTGGGAATCATTTTGGTTTGGATATCATGGTCGCACTTTCGTGTCACTTCTGAAACATTAAATATTATGTGTATTCAAATATTGTATGAGCCATCAGCTAATTTGCAATAGTACCGCATAGGTAAAATAAATTCTAAGTACGCAAGGTAAGCAGCTATATAATGAAGGCAAAATTATCAATACAACTTAATGCATGTGTAGTGTTTGAATGCCAGAAGCTGCAGTTTTCCCTAAGTATGTATTTATCTACATTTGATGCATTCTCATGTAGAGTTTGACCTGCATGCATACATATGTTCGATGAAATGGATATTTTATCTATTGAATGAGCGCCTGGATTGACTTGCAGTCCATAGAAATATGTATCTTTAACGAAAGTTTCGAGTAGTATATACGTGAAAATGCAGATACATTCCATCTGAAGGGTTTCTGCGCATTTTTCTTTACCTAAATTCGCTCACAAGTGTTGCTTTGACCTGGATCAATGAGACATGCACTTGCCCAAGACATCAAGCAGTAGGATCAGGCCCAGTATCACATGCTTGCGAAGGAAAATCATTAACTACTCAATAGTGCCTGCCTCCAGGCAAAAAATTCTCTGCTGGCGATTATGATCTTTGCACCTTTGTAAGAAATGATACCATTGGAAATTTCCGAATTTGGCGTGATTTCTAGTTGATAACAGAGAATGGAAATAACCACTAGCGCCAGTTGTGTAGAAAATATACATTTTCTATTTATTGCTATAAGCTTGGTTGTTTGGATAAGATCATATTCTGAGGAGAGAAGAGAAATATGACATTAGAAATGTTCACTAACAATGGAATACGAACTCACCCAACCTTCTAAATTTCACTGTAAAATTTTTCCACCAAAGGTTACTACATAATCCCTGGCATACACGTACGAGCACACCCCCGCACACAAACACACACACGCACAAACACACACACAACACACACACACATACACACACAAATACAATCACGCACATACATGCATACTCACACTTACATACAGGCATATTCACACGTATATTTGCACGTAAACTCGTTTTGAATCTGAATTTATCTGGTTATGATATCGAATTTTGTATATAGTAATTATTTAGTAGTGCATGTTCATGACTCTATCTTGTATGTATAGATATATACATATATTCACACGCATATGTATTCATGCATGTATTTGTGTATGAACACATATACATACACATGTGTATATACCAGAAAAAAATCACAATATTTTAAATTTATTTCTTCCAAAAGAAAACATTTTTTTATTTTGCCCCAGAATATAAATAGATTCTCTTTATTTTCTTTTGCATCGTAGCAAATTGAAATATCTTGGATTTTCATCAGAATGAACAAAAAATATCAACGATCGTGAAAACTATTAAAAAATATTACGTAAAAATTACACAGAACATAAATTATCGAATAAAAAATTGCTCGTACGCTCTTTGACATTTCCTGGGAAATTTTGTAAAAAATATTGTACTAATTGATATAATTACTATAATCGAATTATATTTCTAATTAGTAACTTCTCAGAATTTTCATTGCAACAATTTTTAGCATGCACTATACGTTAAATTCATACAAAACACAATTTTCTGCAACAAGCTTAGAACAAGACATTTTTGTTGTTACCAACTCAGGATTATATAATATACAATAGATTAGGCGAAATAAAATATGATGCGAAATTAATCAAGGAATTCTGAAACATTTCCCTTTGCCTCGTTCATGCCCATCGCAAATAAAATGCGTATTGGGAACTGAAATCGCTTAAATTAGAAAGAGCTAGTAAGGATCCGGCCTTTACCAAGGGATTATATCAGGTCTAGCGGCTATGCAGAGACACTATAGGACGCTTGACTCAAGAACATTCCGCTTCTTTCTATTTAAATGTCCTTTTGCTTGGACAGTATTTCGGGAATTGTGTATCGGCAGAAATTATTACAAAGCTAGTTCTAGTGCTGTCATCTCTCTCTCACCCTCTCTCCCTGCCTATTTCTCTCTGCAGATGTCACATCCTAGATGTTCTTTTGAGTAAAGGTTTATATCTAGTTGCCTTGGCATAGACACCTAAAGCAATTAAGGAAACTATGGCATAAGCTCCTTTTGAATGATGAATGTAACAGTAATATAAGGTAATACATATACATAATTACGTGTGTCTGTGTGTAAATGTATGTATATATGAATGTACTCACACACAAACACACACATTCACACACACGCACATGTGTATAAGTATATATATGGTGTGGTATCTTACTTAATGTGTGTTCAGTAACATACAGTTTCCTAACGATCATCCCACTGTATAGCCTCCTGTGTGAAGGGCCAAAGCTGAAAACTACCAGCAGCTTCGTCTAACTGTCCCCATCACCTGTATCTCTATTGCCAATAGGACAGAAAGAAATCTTTCGAATCTTTAGCTGTTCATCAAAGAGAAGGTAACTCGAGACAAATTCTGCAGCCTGATCGTCACTGGGTTTTTGCCACTTGTTGCACCAGACCAATACGTTTGATGGACGAGTGATTGGGACTGCTTTTGCACTAACTACGCTCACTATAATGATATTCATCATGAAAACCAACAGTAGCGGCAGGATCATCAACAGAGACCAGAGACCAGAAGAGTTGTCACAACCACTATACTGAAAACGTGTCCAACTCCACAGCTTACTGAAACACAAATTGGCAAACGCATACGTACACTTTCCCCTATGCCACAGGCCTTTCCAATTCGTCAATTGCATCGTGTAATGAGAAGTTTCTAGGTGTCTTTTATTTACGGTGTATAGAAGATAAAAGAGAGATAAAGAACGGCAACAACAAATTTTTTATCTGAAGGCACAACGGGGTCGCAAATACTTCGCCAACTAGTCATACACCCAAACCACCACTGTCAGTACAATCAGGAAAACCTCACCTATACCACGCCGCCACCATCACTACCACCACTGTTACCACCGTTGCCAGCAGAGCAACAACAATAAAATGTAGAACGGCAGCATCAAGAATAACAGTTAAATCTCGAAACGTATCACTAACAAAAACAGCAGGAAGAACCAATAGTCAAAATCACAAGCACCACTCGCTTCGGCTTCCCTGTTGTAAAAAGAATTATGAGTGAGTTGATGTAGTGTATAACAAAACAACAGTAACAACATCTGAATAAAAATTCGAACAAAATTTGATGTTTTTCTAAAGAAAATTCTCTAAAAGTAGACTTCTGGCTGCGAAGATATATGGTTCTTATATGTCCTCGAGGTAACAATTACAACACTTCGAAATTTCCCGCGATCGAATAGTCAAATATCTTTTGAAATGTCCTTCAAAGGAAACTTCCTCACTGTGCAGTGTTCCCATAACTTCTAATCAATGTGAGTATACTTAGATTAAAGACAGTCATTGAAACAAATCCATAGTAAATATTTATATGTGGAAACACGTAATTGCTTGTTTACACAAGCATAATTGAGTAAAAGGAAATATGTACAGACAACCGGGTATAGATGATAGAAAATACGTACGCACTTGCACATATGCAAGCAAACCTGGAAATCAAAGTCATTTCAAAAACACCAGCTAAAGGTTTCATATATCGCATAAAAGTATGTGTTATCTTCACAAAAAGCACTGATGCGTTTAGGCCAACAAGCTTACACAAATCGTATAAAAAGTAGAAGAAAATAATAAAAGCAGTAACACCTATTAAAAGGAAAACCAGTACAAAAAACAACTAATGCTTTCAGTTGTAATATAATTCTGTTAATTAATCACATTTCTTCACCTTCATTAATTAATACACTTTTCTTGATTATCCACGTGAACAAGTTTGAATGATTACTAATAGCTATATGTACTCATTTGTTTTCCATATGTTAATTCTGAGTCGCACCCAGAATCGCCAGAAGCTAAAGGAAGTAATTATAACGTTAATGATTGTAATAGAACAGTTTGCTACTTTGGTAATTATGAAGTTCCAGTCGCAAATTATACTGGTTGATTATCAACACTTGACACCTCTTCCCCGAAATGATTTAAAAAAAAAAACTTTTCTGAACCTAAAAGAAAACAGGATCTTTCATTTACAAAGCCCTAACTGTTAGTGAATAAATTGATATCCTTCTTAGAAAAGCTCCAGCCTAATCAGGAAAAGGAGTAATTCATGACTGTTCCGTAACAGTTACTAGTTATATTATTAGTTATGTTGTTGTTGTTGTTGTTGTTGTTGTTGTTCTTCTTCTTCTTCTTCTTCTTCTTCTTCTTCTTCTTCTTCTTCTTCTTCTTCTTCTACTTCTTCTTCTACTTCTTCATCATCATTTTTTCCTTCGTCATCTCTTTCATTTCTTCGTCATCTCTTTATTATTATTATTATTATTGAGTGAGAGAGCAGTTCATGCCATCAAAGTGACACTGGGGTAAAATATACGAAGCCCAATATACCCATCATGACTACCCGTCTGATAAAGGTACACCAGGCACATGCATCACAACCATATGTGCGCGACATGGTGATCTCATATCAAGATAAACAGCACATGACCTTGCAGGTGGGGCCCAGTTAGAATTTTCTTCAGGTTGAGTAGCCCATCCCGCTTAAACGGTCCCTGAATAAGGGTTGTTTAAGGATGTTGAAAGAACCACCCATGTTTCCAGAGGTGAACTATTCAAACCCCAAAGAATCCCTCTCAACACATGGCTATGATGCTCCCCCACTACTTCTGCTCGTGATCAGAGATGCACATATCGTCAGCCACTAAGGGACATGCTCAACTGGTTATGGTCAAACAACTGACAAGCAAATCTGTGGTATTGAGCAGAATATTTGCTGTAGCCCATCTTTTATACCAAGACAAAACAATGTACATGATAACACTTCCAATCAGTTAAGATCAGAAGCCATGAGAGCCAATGCCTGGTACTGCATCAGGGCTATTATTATTATTATTATTATTATTATTATTATTATTATTATTATTATTATTTATTATTATTATTATCATCATCATCATCATCATCCTCATCATCATTATTATTATAGTTAATTATTATTATTTTTATCATTATTATTATTATTATTATTTTTATTATCATCATCATCATCATTATTATTATTATTATTATTATTATTATTATTATTATTATTATTATTATTATTATTATTATCATTATTATTATAGATGGAGAGAGTGGTTTATGCCATCAAAGTGACACTGGGGTAAAATATACGAAGCCCAGTATACCCATCATGACTACTTGTTTCATAAGGGTACACCGGGCACATGCATCACTATTATTATTATTATTATTATTATTATTATTATTATTATTATTACTATTATTATTATTATTATTATTATTATTATTATTATTATTATTATTATTATTATTATTATTATTATTATTATTATTATTATTCGACTTGAGTCAGAAATTCTCTTATTCCTGATAGAATTCGCTAGGGATGTACGTTTCTACCTTAGACATCTCTATGAATTCACTAAGCCATACACAATGTGTTCAAAACTGATAATCTTTACTGTTCCTAAGAGGCAAATCGTCTTTAGAAATTCTACTCACTGTCCTTAATGCAGCAATTATCACTGGTATAATCTTTACACATTTCATGTTCCAAATCATTGCAACCTGAAACTTGAAGGGATTTTATTTTTTAGTGTATTTTTTACAATCCTGGAATCACATTTGCATGATAGATCATGCAGAAAACAAACACCCTTTTCTTTGTCTATTATTATAATATCAGGCTTGTTATTTTCAATCCGTTTAAAATGTAAAATTCCACAAAATCTTGTATGTTTGCTACATAAGTACATTTTCTACCCGGGCTTGAAAACCTCATTTCCGAGAAAGCACCCAGTGTGATACTTTCTCAACTTGATCATACATCCATTTCTTATATTCTCCGTGGATTAACTTCGGGCATTTTGCAACCACAGGTGTTATTGTTTCATCCCAAATTCCACATAATATACATTTAGCCACAATCTTCTCTAGTTGTTCTAGCGCTTTATTTTTAGCTGTTGTAAATAACGCTCTCTGCTTCTTTCTTCAAGTACCCTTTTTTCAACCAAGCTCGTGATTTTGTTCTACATTAATCCTCAGTTGCTTCTCAAAAACATATTATTATCGTTATTGAGTGAGAGAACAGCGTATGCCATCAAAGTGATACTGGGGTACAAATACACGGAGCTCAGTATACCTATCGTAACTACTCGCCTGATAAGCGTACACCAAGCACATGTATCAGAACTATACGTGCGCAACATAGAGATTTCATATCAAGATAGACAACGCATGACCTTACAGGTGAGACCCATGTAAAGAAGTAGCCCATCCTGCTCAAAAGGTCCCTGAATGAGGTTGTTTAAGGATAATGAATGGAACATCCTACTTTCCAAAGGTGAATTATCCAAACCCCAAAGAATTCCTCTTAACACATGGCTATTACGCTTCCCCACTACTCCTGCTCGTGATCAGAGATGCACATATCGTCAGCCACTGAGGGACATGCTCAACTAGTTAAGGTCAAGCAACTGATAAGCAAATCTGTGGTACTGACTAGGATATTTGCTGTAGCCCATCTTTTATACCAAGACAAAACATGTACATGATAACAATTCCAATAAGTTAAGATCAAAAGCCATGAGAGCCATTGCCCGGTATGGTACCATGTCATTCATTATTATTATTGTTGTTATTATTAGTATTATCATTACTATTGTTCATCATCATGTTATCATAATCATTATCATTATTGAGTTATTGTTATTATTTTTGTTGTTGATGTTCTTTTCTCCCTCTTATTATTACTGATAGTAGTGGTGATGGTGATTGTGGTGGTTGTGGTAGTTAGGGTGGTAGTTTTAACGTAAATGTGCAGGTAAAAGACAGGAAAAAGCATTCCAAATACAAAGACCTTGAAATAGAGATATCTCGAATGTGTTAATGGAAAACAGAATCAATAAGCATCAGAGAATTTAGGAATGATTAAAACAAGACGCATAGAAATTTATATGCAGAACACCCACACTAATACGCTTATACAACACTGTCATACATAAATGTTGACTATTCTAATGCATTAAAATAGTAAAATACAATGACAGACATTGCACTTACCCAAGGCTTATATTACAATATTTGATTACGCAACAATAAAAAAAGTTAAGACACAATGATCAATACAAATATAGTAACTCAGTTATAATAGAAGCTGTAATGGCATCAACGATGATGATGGTGGTGGTGAAGATGATTATGACAACAACAGCAAAAACAACAATGATGGTTTCAAATTTTGGCAGAAAGCCAGCAATTTCGGGGGACGGAGTAAATCGATTACATCGACCCCAGTGTTCAACTGGTATTTATTTTATCGACTCCGAGAGGATGAAAAGCAAAGTCGACCTCGATGGTATTTGAACTCAGAACGTAAGGGCGGACGAAATACGGCAAAACATTTTGCTCGGCGCTGTAACGATCCTGCCAACTCACCGATGATGATGATGATGATGATGATGATAACGTTGATGATCATAATGATAATAATGTGATTACTTGGCACAGGTAGAGTACAACATGATAATATTGCCAGATTTATCCATCGGATGCTAGCTGAGAGATGTAAGTTTGTCACGGCAGCTAAATGGTTTGAGCAGAAACAAAAGGAGGAACAAGTGAATGACAGATTTAAACTTTTGTGGTATTTCGACATTCAGTGTGATAGAATGATTGAACAAGGCCAGTGAGTATGGTTGTCATCAAAAAGGAAAAGGGGTCTAAATTATCGATAACTCTATCCCGGGATATAAGTAGATGAAATATAAAGAGCCTGAAAAATTTGGAGAAGTATGAGCCTCGGAAGGAAATGTTTGGAGTGTTGTTGTTGGGGGGGGGGTAAGAAATTTTTAGGGATTCCTGTGGTAATTGGAGCATTGGGATGCATAACGAACAGCTTCGAAGACTACGTAAATGGAATCGGAATTGATGCAAGGTTAAGGGGCATGCAACAGACAGCAGTTCTTCGTAAAGCGGGGTTTTAAGGAAAGTTTTATCTAAGTAAGGCATATGAGAGTAAGCATTAAATGTACAAGTCATGTTACATAAATTATTGTGTTTTATACGTAACTGTGATTTTAAAAAATGTTAACACATTTTCCCTTGTATCTATGGCTGTTTGCATGTGTACGAGGGGGAGCTGAGAAGTTCCTGGCTTTGGGTAAAATAACAAACACGAATATTCAACATGTTCCCTTTTCAAATTCACACACTTATTTCAGCTGTCCTTTAGTTTTTCTAACCCCCGTAAAAGAATTCGAAAGTTTAGGCTTCCAACCAGGCCTTTCGTCATAGCCTTAAAACCAAGAACTTTTCAGCACCCTCTCCTATAGTTTTATAAATGTTTGCATCCGTGAATGTATATACATGGTTGTTTACTCATAATTATTAATTGTTTCATGTGCAATTATTTCACACATTTGTACAATATATATTTTATCAATATATTGTGCACGTTGTTTGGATATGAGAGTATCAAAATCTATGTAAAAAAATGTATCATGTTTAAGCTAATATATCATTATTCAAACTTTGTATCTATGAGAGATTCATTAACCTCTGGAGGGAGGGTAGTGTTATGGCGTTTGTATGTCCTCCAAATATGTTTGATCTAAAACACATTTACTTGCAAGGTTTAAATGTGAACATTTGCAGTCATATTGAATATGATAATAGAATTCATGTGCTGCTGATGATATTTTCAGCCGCCCACTATCTATAGATGGTTCAGATAATTTACCGTTTCACTTACAATACATATAGAATATATTTGAAGTATCTGATAACTTGTTTCCTCATATGAATCAGGTTTCTTTCCGAGCCTTCGACATAGAATCAACATCAATTTACAGAACATACCTATCAAAGATATATATATTGTCTAAATATTATTTCAAAATTGTTAATTCCTATCTAGTAGCTCCTAATCATTCGAGTTTTGAAGATGGCTTAAAGAAATGTATGAAACGATATACACAGACAATTACAATCTTGGAAGTATCTTGAAATATATTAAATAACTCATGATGCAATAGAGGAACTGATACACAATTTGATTCGGTTAGTATAAAACGCATAATATATTAGATGTATGTAGTGATTATCAAGTGTCAAACGTTTCTGTTAGTTTTATGATGAACCTTCCTTAATAACATTACATTTCTGGTTCAGATGTGAGTATACTGCTAGGTTACCTTGAAAATCCATATTTTGATAAGGAATCGTCATTGTCTTGTTTCAGTCATCAGACATCGTACGCCGTGTGGCACCGCCTGTAAGTATTTTAGTCGTACGAATCGACCTGAGGATTTAGTTTTTTTTAAAGCTCGGTACTTATTATATAGGCCTCTTTTGTTGAGTCGCCGTCGAACCGCTATGTTACATGGACGTAAATCCACCAATACTGAAAGTGAAGCGGTGCTGGGGGCCAAACACAAAAGCGCAGACACATACATACATAAATACACACATGCACGCGCGCGCGCACACACACACATAATGTGGCATTGCTTTAACAAATAGTAAAGCACTCGATAAGCTAAGAGAATAAAGATAATGTTATAAGAAAAAAAACACAAGTTATGCCATATAGAGTTACCCTGGGTTTCCTGATCGTAATAGAAAATTTATTTTCGAGTTAAAAGCAAGACCGTTTACCAGTTGACTTTTGAGGAGATATCATTTAAAGAAGAGATGCTGGAAAAGAAGAAATCAAGAAAAACACGAGGGAGAGAACCTACATTTCAATAATTTGTTTTCAAACCGACGTAAACAAAATGTTTACTAAATGCCCGGTGATCTACTTTTAAATTGTGATGGGACGTACTTCTTGAAATGCACACAAAAACATTCTTTCATGAATTTTATGTATTCGCTAGAGGTTCTCAAGTTTTTAATGTACAATATTTCACAATCTTTCAATCAACAAACAGTTTTTCAAGCGAACATGTTTTTGTACTCGTTAATATAGGGTCTGGGTTTGGAGATCATTTAAAATCAAGGTAATTGATCCTGAAATTACACTCAGGGTTAGCATTTATAGTCGTAAAATTCCAGTATACAATGTTTAACAATAGTTATCCGATCGTTAGAAACATTCTACAAGCGCATTAGATCCGCCCCCAAAAGGCTGAGTTCTGTGACCCTGCCAACTATCAATCCATATCGCTCCCCTCTATCAGAGACGAAAGAAGCATTCATTATCTTTTACCTTTTCCAAAATCTTAAATGCTTTACCCTCACCAAAAATCGTGTAAGTCATCCTATTGAGTTATGAGTAATAAGTAATTAAAAGTATGAAATTCATTACATGTGACAAGACTCTCAAATACTGATTATATTCTCGGACATTTCAAATTTCATTCGTAGAATAGTTAAAAATGCCTCAAAAACACTTTGCATAGCCGGAAATTATAAGAGCAATGGTCAGTTTGCCGATCAACTAAGGCCAATGTTAGAGCTTATTCTCACAATCGGAAATGTCCTGCCGCTGCTTATGCTAATATTACATAACATAGGGTGGAGATCTGGCAGAGTTATTAACATGACGGGCAAAATGCATGGTGGCAATTTGTCCGTGTTTAAGTTCTGAGTTCAAATTTCGCCGAGGTCGACTGCATCTTTCATCCTTTCGGGATCGGTAAAATAAATACCAGTTGAGTACTGGAATTGATGTAATCGACTTAAACCCTTCCTGGAAATGTCTGATCAAATTAGTTAATAGTATGCCACCTCCAGCTATTTCTAATCAAATTAGTTACTTCTATTCCACCTCCATCTAGGTCTCTCGTCAAAGCCAATTTAACAATTTGAATCTATATTTCTTTCCCATATAGATGGAGACCCAATCATTTGGAACACCTTCAGTGCACATGATTTCACCTGTAACTGATTTTACCTGATTTACAGACCTTCAAATTGATTGATAGCCACTGGCACATAACAACATTTCTAGCGAAATGTATACCTCTCACACATATGAAAAATATCATCCATGCATGCATATATACATACATACATATGTGTGGGGGTGCGTGTGTATATGTGTGAAGCTGGCTTGCTCAGTGGCTAGAGTATTGTACACACGATCGCAAGATCCTGGTTTCGATTCACTGATCGGACGGTGTGTTAATTTTCCGATGTAAATGAGTGAACACGCAACAGATCGGCGTCCCAGAGGGAATGTTGTTATCTTGGTCAATTATACGCCAAGAAAACCAAATAGCAGCCTTATGTGCGTAGGAAGTTGAGGCAGTACTAAGTGAATACACATACAGAAAACGCATATGTGTGTGTGATTGTATATATATATACATATGAGGTGGGTGAGTAGTTTGAATTATTTGAGATATTGATTGGAATTTTTATACATTAATTATCAAGCATGACGATGTTGTGTATTCTTGAAAGAAAATATATGATTTAATTGAAAGCTTTTAGCTGTAATATTAATGAGAGAAGAAAATCGAAATGTGCAAAAGCGTGAAAAACATATCTTTTATTTCTCTTATAATGCAAATAGTATTCAAAAACATATCATTTTAAAGAATAAATAACACAGAGTCTTTGGTACTCATTCGAGAGAAAATTGTGAAAAAATAAGTAAAGGAAATGCATCATTGAAGTAAACTAATTATCTATATTTTCATAAAAAATAAATACTTCCTTCGTAAATAAAACGTCCACACAAAAAAATGTAAGTCGTAAATTAGGCGCAACATAAAAAAAGAATCCGGTTAAATGTATGGGTTTGTTTCAACATATTAAAGAAAAACGACAATTTAGAATCTAATTTATTTCTTGGAATCTTTGAGGGAGATATATTTGATATATAGGCGAGTCAGTATACAATCCGTTCTTCTAATACACACACGCACGCACACACACACACACACACACATACACACACACATATATATATATATATATATATATAGAGAGAGAGAGAGAGAGAGTGAGAGATGGAGAAAGATTAGAGATCTATACATAGCAAATTTTTGTATATAAAGATGGATGTGGAAATAGCACAGAGACATGTTCTTGATCCCCTCAGACAGACGACAAACTGATTTTTCTTCAAACTTTTATAAGTTGCTACTGATATTCGATAAAATGACATTCATCGAAACGGATAATATTTTCTTTAAGTAATATTTTCGATCATTTATGTCAAATTCCTCTTAAATTGAAATGCCCTACACTTACTTCTGTGCTATTTCCACCTCCTTCTCATATATATATATATATATATATATATATATATATATATATATAAAGCAGGGAATATACTTCAAAACTTAAAAGGGAAAGTCAATTTAGCAATACTAAATCAAATTTCACAATATATATGTATATAATTAAGAGAAATAACCGCCATTATGTATTTCGTTAGAGAAAGACATTTATACTATAGGGAAAAAATTCAATATACTATAATAAATACTGTTAAAAAACACTAAATTAAATAAAATTTAAATTGACTACGCGCATTTAGTGACTATATCTTTAAATCGATACTATTAAAATTAATTCGATTTAAAAATATAGCCACTCTTCAGGTCTAAAATAATAATAACATTAATGTATTCTCTTTTCTCTTTTCTCTCTTTTATATATATCTTAACATATAATAATTAAGTATAAAAATATACGTATCTTAACAATAAATAATCGAATAAGATATAACAATATTAATGAACAATAAAATCATAACTTATCTTATTGAACAATTCCAGTTAACTGAAATTTTAAACGTTAAACTGAGAACCTAGCGTTGCTAAGAAATTTATCACGTGATATAAGTAATAACTATAGAATAAATAGATAGAAATATGTATTTTAGCTGTGTAAATAACAATATGTATTTTAGCTGTGAAAATAAGAAATAAACTAGATGTAATATACCGTTTACTGGAAAATTCTAAATTCTCAATAATCTAAAACTAAAATACTTAATATATATAAAATAACCTAAATTTCGATAACTTAATCTATATTCAACAATTTATTTATTCTATAAACACCTTGGTTTAATCTTGTTCTAATTATTTAATATACATTACATAATCTACTGCTAATTTATACTCATTATACTACTACAAATTATATCCACAAAAATTAGTAGCATAAATCACAGTTTAAATATATACACAAATTAGCTAAAGTTATTATAGAAGTAATTTAACTTATGTTTACATGTAATCTTTTGCTCATCTTAGTTTTAATTATTTTTTTATTATTAGATAGTAATATCTCCATAAATACATTTGTACATAGTAAACAAAAATTATTTCCTATTCGATAAGATTTATGTTTTGGAATTCTTCAATAAGATAAGTTATGATTTTATTTTTCATTAATATTGTTATATTTTATTTATTTTTAAGGTACGTATATTTTTATATTTTATTATCATACGTTAAGATACATAAATTAATTTTATCATTATTTTAGAACTGAAGAGTGGCTATATTTTTAAATCGAATTAATTTTAATAGTATCGATTTTATTATTATCGATTTAAAGATATAGTCACGAAACGCGTGTACTCAATTGAATGTTTATTTAATTTAGAATTTTTTAAATAATATTTATTATGGTATATTTAAATATTTTATTTAATTTTTTAGAATTGTTGTTCTTAAATTCCCCCTTAAATTGAAATGTCTTACACTTCTGTGCTATTTCCAAATCTTTGTGATATATATATATATATATATATATATATATATATATATATATATAATATATATATATATATATATTATATATATATATATACATATATACTTGGCTTTGGGATTCAGTTTGCAAGATTATGTGAGTTCGTGTGTTGAATTTTATGTAAGTATGTAATAGGA
>NC_042997.1:63304189-63306689 GCF_006345805.1 Octopus sinensis
AATCAAATTCACTGGATACCTGATACTCGAAAAATGCCTGTGATGGTTATTATACAACCTACGCTTAAGCAGAAAATCGAAGACGGGATGAGGACGAATTTTCTGGTTTTATATATTTTCATCGGCAATTAAATATCCTACATTGCACAATCAATTTAAAATGAATATCAAGCTATTGCTACGCTTATAATTTAATCAGGTAGATTAATTTAAATATCAGACACATTTCCTGATTGTTAGTTAATTACTGACGTGAAGAGGATGGTTTATTTTTCAAGGTGAAGTTCATCATATATATGAATGTAGTTTGGTTTAAAAAGCATTGCATCATATATAGCCTACACGGGCATTATATACGCATTCCCATACAGACTCACGCACGTACACACACCTACACACATGCAAACACACACACGCACACACACACACACGCACGTACATACCAATAGTAATACAATGTGCAACGGAAGTAATTCGACTGCTAATATCACGAACTTTCAAAAATATATCGTACTGAATGACGTGTACAAAGAATTCTAATTTCATACAATTTTGCCTCGTTAACGAATAAAGAACAAATCCTCTTGGCAATTAAAGACTAAAAACCAAAAGGTGATATTTTCAAGAAATTGAGAATGAATTTCTTAAAATATATTTACATATTTATTTAAACCTATTAACCGCATTTGTATTCAATGAATATGGACAAACGTTGTTTTCGGTCATTGTTGACCGAATACGGCGGTGTAACGGTTAACATGGTTTCCCTCCAAGTTGCCAACCAGCAGACGTAGGCGTTAAACCTTTTGTAGTCGCAGGCGGTTGAGTGGTAAGAAACATGCTTCTCAACCACATGGTGCCGGGTTCAGTCCTACTGTGTGGCACCTTCGGCAAGTATGTTTTACTTAAGCCTCGGGCTTACCAAACCCTTTTAAATGGATCTGGTAGCCGGAAGCTGAAAGAATCCCGTCGTATGTATATATATATATATTATATATAATATATATATATATATATATATATATTTATTTTTTCTCTCTGTGTGTTTCTGTGTTTGTCCTCCAACACCGCTTGATAACTGGTGTTGATTTATTTACGTCCCCGTAACGTAGTGGTTCAGCAATAATAAACCGATAGAATAAGTACCAGGCTTCGAAAATATAAGCATTGGGTCGATTCATTCGACTGAAAGTTCTTCAAGACGCTGCTCCAGCATGGCCACAGTCTAATGATTGAAACAGATATAAGATAAAACTTAACCATGTTTGTACGCAATGAACAAGTACGAACGTTTATTGGTCATTGTGGATCTAGATTAAGTTGACAAAATTTTCGGCGTCGGTTGATGGTGAGAAACCTGCTCCCTAACCATGTGGATTTGGTTCAGTTCCTCTCTCCAACACCTTCGTTCAGTTCCACTGTCCAACACCTTGGTTCAGCTCCACTGTCCAACACCTTGTCTTCCAATATAGGTCCAGACTCGACCGAAGCCTATGAATGGAATTGGTACACGGAAATTGAAAGAAGCCTCTCGTGTGCGCACACACACAGAGATATTTATGAATGTGTGTGTACACGTGCATGAGGTATTTGTGTGTGTGTGTCCGTGTGTTTGTGTTTCCATCACTATAGGTTTGCGTCAACATAACTTAATGGTACAGCACCACCAACCGATAGAATAAAAGAAGGCTCTGAAAAAAGGTGTATTGGGGTTGACTCGTTCGACTAAAACACTTCCAGGCAGTGCCCCCACTATGAGTGGAATTCAATGACTGAAACAAGTTAAACGATATGAAAAGCTAGTTACGAATCTTATTTTGGCCAATGTTATTTGACTAATAGAAAAAATAATAATTAAATTGATCAGTCTTGTGAATTTAGATGTCACACTTCACTGGTGATATAAAGAAATTATGATTTAATTGGAATCTGTCTCTCAATAGAATTAATAAAAAATGAAATCTAGCAATGACTTTTAGCGATTTTATTAGTGGAAAGGAAGTAATTATGTAATATTCTCTGAAAAGTAATCGAAAAGCTTATGGAAAAATCTGATGTATGTATGCAAGTTATGAATAACCAAGGATTTGTTTCTGTGATATTGAACCTCATTAGCTTAGTATAATCCAATTAACCCTGATTTAATCAACTGGATAATGTTTGCATAATCAAAATTTTTAACGAGCTATTTTAAACAGAACAATTTGCAAAATTCAAACAATAAAACTAGTTAAGCCAAATAATGTAAGAGGTTAAATGTAATGAATTTTAATATGCTAACAAACGTTTCACCGAATACCATACTATATGTAAAAAAATTCTCGGTTATTCAATTGCTCACACACTGATACAAACACACGCACGCACACTCACAAACACACACACACACAAACACACACACATACACGCATACAAACATACACACATTCATACACACATTCACACGTACACACATACACTCACAACACAACATAACACAACACACACACACATATATATA
>NC_042997.1:63311689-63319189 GCF_006345805.1 Octopus sinensis
TTACTGTGTGGTTAAGCTCTCTCCTGTGTTAATGATGTGTACGCTGAAACCTTTAATTATATATATATATATATATATATATATATATATATATATATATATATTATATATATATATATGTGTGTGTGTGTGTGTGTGGTGTGTGTGTGTGTGTGTGTGCGTGTGTGTGTGTATAACAGAAATATGTTACAAAAAGAAAATAGAAACTACACGCGGAAATGTAAGAGGAAATAAGAAGAAAAATAAGGGAAAATGTACATTGGAAATCAAAAAAGTAAAGGTTTTTATGACGAATAATGGTATATATATATATATATATATATATATATATATATATATATATATATATATAATTAAATGAACTGAGGTAGGAAGAAAAGTAGTAAAAGTCAATATTATGAATTGTTAAAGAGATTTAAAAACATACCGGTTTCGTAAAATTACTAATCATTGTTTTGAATGCATACCGATTAATACACGGTGACAGGTCTACTAGTCCCTGAGTAAAAAGTTTATGAGTAAGTGAGTTATGTAGTTCTGGATTTGGTGCATTTACGGTTGACATAGATTTGTAATGTGAATGGTGTATGGGATGTATCAGGATTTAGTGGTATTAAGTAAAAGGTTCGTAGTATTCTGTATTATGCTATGTGTTTATATTCAGTTGTGGAAGATATTTATTGATGAAAGTTGCCTCTTTTTTCATTCTTTGTTATAGTGATGTGTTCTGTGAACATTGATACAAGGGTAAAATTAGGAAATTAGGATTAAGATTCCTAGCACACCTTGGTATGAGTTTACTGACCTGTATTTTTCTGTAATGTGGGTGGCGGATTGGTTCTTTGCGGAGAGTGGTTCTTCGACGGAGTGATATTCCTGTTTGGCCAATATAATTATTACCACACCCTAAGCATGTAATGGCATAGATTATATTTTCCGAAGCGCAGGTGAAATTTGATTTAATCTTAAATATTTTACCTTGTTTAAAG
Organism: Octopus sinensis; assembly: GCF_006345805.1. Taxonomy (NCBI): domain Eukaryota; kingdom Metazoa; phylum Mollusca; class Cephalopoda; order Octopoda; family Octopodidae; genus Octopus; species Octopus sinensis. The sequence continues at coordinate 63,312,679 of NC_042997.1, forward strand.
TAGAACTCTGAACCTTCCAAAAGGTGGGGACATGTACCACAGTTAGCTCGACCACATTTTTCATTTTTTTCTATTTGTTTGCACTTTATTTATATATATATATATATATATATATGTATGTATATATATATATATGTATATATATATAGTTAATCCAAACAAGAAAACACAAAAAACACAACAACGCGAGGACGTGGAACAAATATAGTATTATTGGACGCTCAGGAAAGAAGGGAAGAAGGTGGGTTTAACGTTTCGAGCGGAGCTCTTCATCGGAAACATAGGAGAAGGAAAGATCCAGAGAAGGGAAGACAGAGTAAATAAATCACCAACGGTACACACGAGGTCACATATATATATATATATATATATATATATATATAATATATATATATATATATATATATATATATATATATATATATATATATATATATATACTCACGCACCAGAACATTTGATATTTTACTTATATGACGATGTTAGTGTTATGATTATTGAGTGAGAGAGCAGTGCATGCGATCAAAATGACACTGGGATAAAATATACGAATCCCAATGTACCCACATGATAAAATTACACAATGTATCCGTCTGATAAAGTTACATCAGGTACATGCATCAGAACCATATATGTGTGACATGGTAATCTCATATCAGGATAAATAGTGCATGTCCTTGTAGGTGGGGCCCATTAGACTTTTCATCAGGTCGAGTAACCCATCCCGCTCAAAAGATCCCTGAATAATGGGTGTTGAAGAATGTCGAACGAAACACTCATGTTTCCAGATGTAGATTATCCAAACCCTAAAGAATTCCTCTAAATACATGACAATGATTCCTCCCCACTACTTCTGCTCGTGATCAGAAAGTCAGATCAGCCACCAAGGGGCATGCTCAACTGATTAAGGTCAAACAACCGACAAGCAAATCTGGGGTATGGAGCAGAATATTTTCTGCCGCCCATCTTTTACACAAAGAGAAAACAATGTACATGATAACACTTCCAATCAGTTAAGATCAGAAGCCACGTGAGTTACTGTCTGGTACTGCATCAGGGTATTTATTATTATTAGTAGTAGTAGTATTGTTATTATTATTATTGTTATTATTATTATTATTATTATTATTATTATTATTATTATTATTATTATTATTATTATTACCATCATTATTATTGTCATTATTATTATTATTCAGTAGTCTTATTATTATCACGTTCTTTCACAGCTGTATGCGCCTTAGGTATGTCCTGTGGTTTGTTGTGATGCTCTTATTGTTACAGTATTGAAAGTGCTTTATGTAGGATGTGTGCAGTGCCTAGTATTGCTATTTTCTGTATGCTATACATACTTGTTAGTCCTGGTGTTTATATTATGTATTTGTCTCAATATTTTTTTTATCATACCTAATGCGCCTACTATAATAGGACATTTTCTGTTTTTAGACTCCACATTCTAGTTACCTCTGTTTCCAGGTCTTTGTACTTTGAAAGTTTCTCCATTTCTTTTAGAGAAATGTTGTCATCTGTTGGTATTGATACATCGATTAGAAAGCATCTTTTCTTGGTGACCTCTGACAACTATATCCAGCCTATTGGCCTTAATTGTAGCTTAATTGTATATTGTAGCTGTAACTTATATCTGAGACGACAAAATTGTTGATACTTATCTTGTTTATCGCATTGAGCTCTATTTTCAGTATTAATTTAACTCGTCTATACTATTCTTTTCTTATTTCCTCTTCCTCTGCGTGTGTTGTATCGTATCTAGCTCATTGATTCCTAAGTATTTGTATGTCTGGCTTTGGTCTAATTCTCTTTCATTTGCTTTATTCAGTGTGACGTTGCTACTCTTAACTAGATTTCCTCTTTTCAAGGTTGTTTTGGCAGATTTTTATAAGACAGATCTCATGTTTCTTTCTTTGGCAAATTCATGTTCTGGCTGTGGTAATGTTTCCAGTTGTTTATTATTTGTAGCGTACAATTTTATATCAACTATATATAAGAGGTAGCTACTTGCTTTGCCGTAACAGTTGTTTCCACATCCAGTTCTTTTAAGCATGTCAAATAAATGTGTCAGTTCCAAGCAGAAAAGGAGTGGAGAGAGTGTGCCCCCCTGAAATATTCCTCTTTTAATGAGGATGGCTTTGATTTTTATGAGTCCATCTTTTGTTTGGAGCTGTAGCATTGATTGTTATATATTCATGGAATGTTTTATATATTTTATGATTGTTCATGGCTAGTGTTTCTAGGTTCCATATGTGTGGAATACTGATATTACTGGCATTGCTGCTGCATTTGGTGGTAAATTTGTGCCCTTGGAGGGGGACTTTAGGCAAGTCCTGCACATATTGCTAAGAGGAACTCTTGAGACAATTATTGAAATCTGTATTTAAAATTCTCCTCTATGGCCGAATTTCATCAAATACAGAATAAGCCAAAACATCAGGATAACAGTAGATCAAAGGGAAGTTGCAGCATGGCTCTTAGATCTTGGCAATGAAATATATGGAGGTTCACAAGGTCCTAATCTTGCCGTTGATAACATAGAAGTGCCTCAAATTTCATGCGTTGACGGCTCTCTAGTAGATGATATCTTCAACAATACATCTGAGGAATACATCTGCCTCCTAATCAATGAAGACGTGTTGAGAAAACTTTCAGGTGACTACCGCACCTGTTATAGTACAGATAATGTTTTGACAGATGATCCTGCTGAGGCTGAGCGCCATCTACTTGAATTTCTAAACTCTTTGACATTATCAGGAATGCCTGCTCATAAATTGAGTTTAAAACACAGCTCAATAGTAATGCTTCTTCATAACATTTCTATCCAGAATGGGCCTCTGCAATGGTACAAGACTGGAAGTGGTAGCCATGCATCAACATTCAGTCAAGGCTTCCTCTATTAGCGGGTCACTAACTGGCTGACGTATCCTCATCCCTAGAATAAAGCTGGTTCCAAGCGACCCTAACTTACCATTCGCCTTGGAGAGAACCTAGTTTCCTGTCATATGCCATGACTTTTAACAAGTCACAGGGGCAGACATTTGAGAGCGTGGGATTGTTCTTTCCTCAACCAGTGTTCAGTCACGGGCAGTTGTATGTGGCATACTCTAGAGCTCACAAGCTCTCAGATATAAAGGTCAAGATGATGTAGGCAGACAGACAAAGAAGGAGAAGAGAGCGAACTGCTAGTAAGAACATTGTCTGCCGCGAGGCACTGACTTGAAGGAGTGGAGTGCTTTCAAAATTCTGGAGACCCTTTATTGCATTAGGTATGTGTCATTGATTTATATATATAAATTAAATGAATATGTTTCAAAACAGGAAACTATTTATCTGACATGTATTATATAGTTTTGTACATATATAGGTCTATTGTTTTCTGTATTCATATTGGAGGAAACTAGCATGGCTCTATGTTCGGAGTCGGAAGTGCCACGGACTGATTGGCATTGGCAATCTTAAAGAGCTATTAGAGTAGTAGTGGTGGGTTTTTGTAAGGAAATAGCGTTAGAGGATTCTAGGATAGAGAGAAATATCTGGTTAGGAAGTTAAAAGAGGCGCTTAGGAAAGGAATAGCGACCGGCGTGCTGGCGGCAAGATTGGCCCTTGATCAATTATTCAATGCCAAGCACGGATGTTGCGTTGTCAAAGCTAGGGTGCGAGAGAGCGAGAGAGAGAGTGAGAGAGCGAGAGAGAGAGTGAGAGAGAGAGAGAGAGAGGGAGAGAAAGAGAGGGAGAGAGCGAGAGACAGACAGATAGACAAACAGACAGACGGACAGAAACAGACAGACAGATAGTCGAAGCCCTTGCTTATGCCCGGGCAACAAGATTCTTTTCGCCAAACTTTTCTCAAGCGATAGCCCGCTTATGACCAGTGAATATGACTGTTCGGAAGCCGTACTTGCAATCTTTGAGTGGGCAATAAAAAAATAATCAAGATGTCGATAAACGTTATTCTTAAAGGCTTCCTTCTTTGTCATGATTATGTTAGACGTATTTTTGTATTTGAAAACAGGCAAACTCATGATATGGGTCTCACTGGCACATGACGACTCCCAAGCTGTTGCTTACATTACCAGTAACTTCATTAGACCCTGATTGTACCCTTTACACAAAACCTGAGGCGTTGTACTATGTTAAATATCAATATTTTCCAAACATATCGTGCAATATTTAAAAAAAATTCTAATTAATTTATTGCTTTCAGTTGGCTATCTATAAAGACATCATATGATGACTTTCAACAAATACTGAGAAGTAGAATGGATAGGATCACTTGAGGTAGTGCTAACTAGACAGAAACCTGAGCATAATCAAACACTGAAGGTAGCTCCTGAAAAATCAGAAACACTAAATGACTCAAGAAATCATTATTGATGTTTTCAAATGCAGCATGGGATTAGGTGTGTAATTTTTTCCCATTGTATAATTGCTTTTTCTAGTGGAGGTGAATTCACCCCCACTAGAAAAACCCGACGTACTACTAACCTCTGTAGTTGTCTGATAAGTCTTCGAAAACACAGCTCTAGTTGTTTTTTAACCTTCCACGTCATTCCTGATAGATCTGAACTATGACATTCCAACCATAAGGGCCGTCGATGTTCTGTACAGTGTGAATCCATGATTTCATTATGCAAAAGATCAACAATGTCTGCTTTTAGACAGAAATATGATAACGATCCTGTAGAAACACAATATAACGACATTCTGAAACCAGCATAAATGTTTCCAAGAAATACAATTTTTCGAGGAAAATTTGCATATAATGAAGAATTTCAGTTGGAGATCTCATAGAATTGTGATTATAGATTTACTCAAGATTTCTTGGCGAAGTTTAACAAATCCTGTACGAATTTTATCTTGAAAGGATAAAATATTTTAACGATTTTTTTCGTCTGTCTTTACGTTCTGCGTTCAAATTCCGCTGAAGTCGACTTTGCTTTCATTCTTTCCGGGTCGATAAATTAAGTAGCAGTTACGTACTGCGGACGATCTAACCGACTGGTCCCTTCCCCCAAAATTTAGGGCCTTTTTACCTAGAGCAGAAAAGAATATTTTAACGATTTTCAGAAGTACATATTTTTATTATTGACCCACTTTGTCTATTTATTTTATATGTCGCACCTATTTGAAAATCAAAGCACCCATATTTTGATCGACTTGATCGACTATTGTTTTATTGCAGCTATAATTTAATAAGTATCATTAAATCAGTTGTTGATTTACTTATTCATAAAACACTCGACTTGAATTTAGCAACATCAATTATGTTAGTAATCTCAACAATAGATAGTTTACTATATAACGCCTTCAACACAGTTCAACAGTAAACTCTTTTAAATGAATATTCATTATAGGATACAGCATTGTTTGTTATCATAGTATTGAGGAAAAAGACTGTTGTAGGATGCATTTTATGTAGGAGCCTTCTGGAGTATTCTCTCACATTCATTTGTTTCATGTCAGATTGTTTTCTGCAATCATTGAGGTAGAAATTAAAAAGATAGCAATGTTTAGTAATTACTAACAATTAATGGCTAGCATGTATATTAAAATGAGTTTAAAATATGCTGAATATTTCTAAATATTTAGTAAGCTGTCAATAAGCACAATTATAGCGAAGATGGCAGAACGTTACTATCACTGTTATTCTGTTTAATGCAATTAATGCTACTTGTTAATATATTTGAAATCTCAAAGTGGTGAACGAAGACGTAATGAGCTACAATGATCGGTTGTGAAGTATTTCAATAATGTTATTAGTATCCTTGTTATTTCATTGGTAAGTCAAAAAGCCTACTTTCACACGAGAACGTAATCAATTAGGAGACTAGTCAGTTTAGACAAATTCTCGACTCCTTGCTTTGAAAGCTTCTTCTCATAAAACTTTCTCCAATTTATCTCTGTTTTACTCTCTGTCTCAGGAGTGGGTGAGCTAGCTTTAAGAAATGAATCCAATAAATCAGTATCAGCACATGACGTTCTGAAGCTGCTAAAGCATAAATCAAATTCTTAATTGTCCTTTTAGAATTAAGTCGTTCAATAAATTCAACGTATTCAAAGTGATGTTAATGCTGATTTTATTCGCATAGTTTTACATTTTAAAATCAGTTTTATCTCATATTACGACACCAACTTTACCATATAACAAGTAATACACCACGCCAACATAGGAACATCTATGTGGTTGTTCGATCTACAAGAAATAGACACCCAATCTCCCTTAAATTACACACTTAATAATTCATATAAGGACAGGACCATACATTATATTATAACTGTCATGGATGGCATGATCAGAGCTTCCCGATAAAAGAAGAACTGGGACTAAACAACAAAAATTAGTAACACATATGACTAGACACATTTAGAAAAAGCAATGATGGAATGTAATGAAGAAATCCCAAGGCAGTTGTTTTGAAGAGAGATGCATGAAGTGAATTCAATGACTGTTGAAATGGCTTTTATGATTCGTTAACGGCATCGTATTTGAAGAAAGCTT
>NC_042997.1:63321689-63324189 GCF_006345805.1 Octopus sinensis
TAGATAGAGAGATAGATAGATAGATGGATAGATAGATAGATAGATAGATAGATGGATAGATAGATAGATAGAGAGATAGATAGATAGATAGATAGATAGATAGATTGATAGATAGATAGATAGATAGATGGATAGATAGATAGATGGATAGATAGATAGAGAGATAGATAGATAGATAGATGGATAGATAGATAGATCGATAGATAGATAGATAGATAGATAGATAGATATGTTTCTTTATTAGCCACACAGGGCTGCACACAGATAGAACAAATTACAAGGTAGAGCTTTTCTTTTGGGGGTAAAAAAGGAGAGTGGTGGTTTTCGATCAAAAGGGATCGTAAAAGGAAAGAAAAAGGACAAAAAAAAGGGGAGGGGTTAAAAAAAGGAGGGGAGAGAAGAAAAAAATGAATAATAGGGATCGTTATCACAGAAATGTCAATATGAAGTGTAAAGGGGAGGACAGGTGAGGTTTACCCGTGGAAAGAAAAGCCTACGGAAAAGACCACGGTAACCTCGGTCAATGAAGTCACATGTTATATTTCTTTTTTTTTTTTTTTGCAAATAAGCAACTCTCTGTATTAATTTTTATGGTTCATAGAATCATAGTCAAGGTGGCTTCGTCATTCATACGTGCCATCCTTGCTACATTCACCCATCTTTTTTTAAAACATTCACTAGACAAAACTTGCCTCTCTACTCTCACTTCCTCTTCAAGTGATACTTGAAGAAGTTGATGAGAGATTGACCAGAGAGGAAAGTGTTTGTCTCTAATCCTTTCAGGCGCGTCCACCAGATACATTCTTTCGCCATAGCCACAAGTATGATAAAAATAGCTCTTCCTTCCCGTTTGAAGGAAGGAGGCGTGACGATATTAACGATAGACTCGGCTGATAAACCGACACGTCCCACACGTGACAGCAGTCGTTCGACATAAGCCCACAGGTCGGAAATTGCTGGACACTGCACGATTGCGTGCAGAGCGGTTTCGTCGCTCTGACCGCATCTCGGGCAGGTCGGCCCCGTGTTTTTCGAGCCATGCCTATAGAGCTTATCCCGAACGGGTAGCGCTTCTCGGTAGCACCGGCAGGCCAGGGATCTCTGGAAGTTGTCCATAGGTCCCGGGCCGAAAGTCGTTTGAAATAGGCGGGTCAGGTATTCCTCGTCGACGCCCAGGTGTGCCCCGAGCTCGTCGTCGTACCTACCCTCCACTAATCCCCTATAGAATGCTTTGGTTGTGTTGAAGTCACTCAAGGTCGACCCGGGTCGGCAGAGTTGCTTGAGAGCAACGCGACACTCGCGGTGCCAATCGCCCTTCCTCGGCCTCTTTTTGATCCACGACTGTAGTTCGGTCATGGAGACGAGTTGCGGGAATGCGTGCCTCACAAACGGCGACCACACCTGTTCACCGTCGTCTACATAGAGCCGGAGATGTCGCAGTCTCAGCGAGATAGATAGATAAATAGATAGATAAAGTTACGCATAACTGTTAATTTAATAGAATACTTTTAAAGTAGTTTCGCTATACATTGCAAATACAATCTATAAAAGCATGTCAAGTTAACGATTCGACTTTAATATGAATCATCCTTGCATTAATAAACAGAGAACACTTACAAATATTCTATAAAATCCTTTATTAAATGTAGGTTTTTTATATAGAATCACAATACGGACTTTTTGCAAATTGATTTTTAATTGAAATATTCCCATAACGGGTTATTTGAAACTGGATGAAATAAGCAAATGCTCACCAAATTACGTTCATGAATGTTTCTAGACACATTACAATTGTTGAGGGAAAATTCCTTCTTCCCTATCTCCATCAATCTCTCTCTCTCTCTCCTTCACCTTCCACCTTCTTCTGATTTCCTTCCCTCTTTCTTTCTCTCTCTCCTCCCCTTCTCTCTCTCTCTCTCTCTCTCTCTCTCTATATATATATATATATATATATATATATATAACTTCCGAGTTCATTTACCAGGTTTAGAAAAGCTAAAGGACCGCTACAGTAAGTGTGGGAATTTGACATATGTTGAATAAAATCATAATTAACTGATTCTCCTGTATTTTCTCTTACCAAAATTCTGGCAATATTCAGCACCTTATCGCATATACATATTTACAGGCATATATATATATTGTCATAAAAAAAAGGGGTAGAATTAATTAATTGTTAATAAATTCGACCAAGCAGTATTCGGTATGTAAAGACCATTTACGGTATATTTGAAGTATTAATTTATAAAAATATGGTAAAGTAAAAAAATTCACTTTACCACACACCGAACTTTTCAGAAATAGCAGCCAAAAATTTGGCTATTTCTTCAACTGCAAATAAAAGTCTCCAGACAATGCATACTCAGAAAATAACTCACATAGGTATAAGGGAAAAACAATGAAAGATCACATCCATATACGATACCCGAGGACAGTCTGTTTCTGGATTTGTGGGTAAAACGCCACTTTTCCTTCATCAGCTCAGAGATTTCTTCTGATT
>NC_042997.1:63334189-63361689 GCF_006345805.1 Octopus sinensis
TCCTTTTTTTTATTTCGAGAAAGTCTGTGAGAACGTAATCTCAATTAATAATCTGATAATCATTCGAAAAGTTAATTTCGAATTGCTAAATTTTACCTTGCGGCCATATTTTAGCGCTCTGATTACATCCATAAAGAGTGAAATTCCTGCATACACACACACATACGCACAGGTACACACACACACATGCACGCACACACACACACACGAGATAGGTACATAGATAAGTATATGTAAGTATATATATATGTATGTTTATAGTTCTTATATAATTGATATCTTATAATCTCCTCGTCATGTCATACACAGACACCTGCTATTCATCAGATACAGGAGGTATACAAACACTCATATATATATATATATATATATATATATATATATATATATATAATAACAAAATAATAAATACAACATATGCATATAGACATACATATATGTACGTACATACATTTATATGTATATATGCATGCACATGCATATATGGGAACAGGACACCAAAAAAACCTCCGAACAAAATGAGAAACGAAAACATAAAAACAAAATCAAGGAAACGGACATTTTTTTAAACAACGAAAAAACAGAGAACAAGACATACAACACAAGGAACATTCCCCTTCTTCAACCACCTCTGCTTCGTCTACTCCGTGTTTCGAAGGTAAAGGCGAGATGCGACTTCGTTGAAACAATCCTACCCGTAAAGCAAATTAAATAAAATTTAAGATTGTTTGCGGAGGGGTAAAAGTGGTAACAAAAACAGGACAGTGAAAACAATACAAATAAAAACAATAAAAGACAGGACAAGGAGAATAACAGTAACAAAAATATTAAGGGCTGTTAAGCCTGAACGAAGGAAAAATTATTTTGAACGCTTTGAGAAGGGCTTGAGAGGGACAGAGGAGGCTGTCTACACTTGTTGGAAGCAGTAGTCAGAAAGGCAGTGGCCCTCTGGTCACGTGTCATATATATATATATATATATAATATATATATATATATATATATATATATATATATTATTATATATATATATATATATATATAAGAATGCTTATATACATACACGTGTATGGATATAAATAATTTTAATATTTGGAAGCATGGATATGAGAGAAGGACAATGTAAATACATTACATTTATGACTTTGATGCAGAGTCAAATTGGGGACCTCTTTTGCTGTTCTACTTTATGTTAACTGCTTTCAGTTAATGGCGTGGAATATTCAGCAATTACAAATGTTCATAAAAATAATTTCTCTAAGTTTACATACACGAAAATACTTACATTTATACTTGAAGTGTGTCTTGATAATAAAGCTTGAAACACTGGATGACATTGATCGTCAATGCAAAACCACGTAATTGAGACGTAGATACAAAATATAATAAAATTAGTGGGCAATTAACGATACACCATCTGCCGAGATCTGACTAAAGCCACCACAGTCGCAGACTATTTTAAAGAAAGTTACATAGACTTATTCCTGAAACTAACAGTGCAAAGTGGAAGCACAACAGATATGAAAGAGAGGGTTCACCTGATCATTTTTTTAAAAGTACTACAAAGTATTAAAATAAAGGCACTTTGTGTTAGAAAAGTAGGCCTTCATAATTTAGTTACAAACACACACACACACTCGCGCGCACATACACGTATATATTTGTATATTCGTGTGTCGAAATTTTACAATCCGTTACTGAGAGACCAATGTGACAAACCTGTGCATATATACATGAATTTCAGAATTGTTATCTATCTATCTATCTATCTATCTATCTATCTATCTATCTATCTATCTATCTATCTATCTATCTATCTTTCTTTCTATCTATCTATCTATCTATCTATCTATCTATCTATCTATCTATCTATCTATCTATCTATCTATCTATCTATCAATCTATCAATCAATCAATTAAACAATCAATCAATCAATCAATCAATCAATCAATCAATCAATCAATCTATCTATCTATCTATCTATCTATCTATCTATCTATCTATCTATCTATCTATCTATCTATCTAGCTAGCGAGCTAGCTATTTACATGTCCCTATATCTATAGCTTTACACACAGACTCAGACACACACGCACACACACATACACACACACACACACTTATATGTCTGCATGTATGAGTGGGTGCGTGTGTTTGTTCGGGTGTAGGGATAAATTTTATTTATTTACTTGTTGATTTGCTCGTTGATATTGCTAAATCTATAGGTGCACGTACTGGTGCTCGCGAACACTTATGTACGTGTATCTATGCACGCGCAGCATTTCTCTACTTTCAAGTGCTTGTTCATCCTCTTTTTGTTCGTGCATGTAAATGTATGTGTTCAAGTACGTGTGTGAGTGCCTCGCGTGCCTCTATTTGTGTGGGTACATGTGTGAATGTAATTTGAATATCCAAATGAATATAAACATTTCAATAGAAAATATTAACGCTTACTTAGTTGATAACTCGTTGGAGCTAGACAGGAATACGAGTAGTAAAAGGATAACTGCACTCTCATCATTGCAGATAGTATGAGAAGTAATAGTATAAAGACTATACACATACCACAGGTAATAACTATACGGGTATTTTGTTGGAAATTGTACCAGGTCAGATTCTGATTAGAACGTTAAATAAACATATTCAGCAACAATAATGAAAGCAATAATGAGTACAATTATTCACTGGTAGGGATGACTATACAAAAATAGGTGCATTACTGATATGAAAAGTGGAATGAACGATGATGAATGAGAGATTGAAACAAAGGTATAATCAAAAACATATATGCACAGAAAGTTAGGGCTAGAAATACACGCATATACATACATACATATATATATATATATACATACATACATACATACATACATACATACATAATTACATACATACATACAGATTAGTATAACAATACAAAACTTTTGAGTTTTATAAACGCAGTGACACTATAGTCTAAGTCTCTGAGTCAGTATTGTTGCTTTACCCATGTATACATATGTATATATATGTATGTATATATATATATATATATATATATATATATATATATATTATATATGTGTGTGTGTGTGTGTGTTTGTGTGTATGTGTGTGTGTGTGTCTTTGTGTGTATGTGTGTGTGTGTGAGAGATATATGTATATATATGTATATCTACATAAATTTATGTGTGTAACGCAAGTATAGATTTCCTATAAGAAACTGCAGAAATAGAATTCCAGAGAAAAGTATTCATATATATATATATATATATATATATATACATACATACATGCATATATACATATCCATATAAATGTGTAAATATATGTATATACATATACATACACATACACACACATATATATATATATATGTATATGCGCTAACACAAACACACACACTCACACATATCGAGAAAGGTACACACATGTATATATGCGTGGATGTGTATAATCATAAAACCGTATATCTCTGTAGCCAAAGTTCTGTCTCTCACACTCTTCTCAATATATATATATATATATGAGAGTAAAGTGTACGTACGAGCTATATATATAAAATACAAAATGGGACAAGAACGTAAGACATCCAGATGGACGATAGAAAGAAAACAAGGACGGGTCATTCGAAGCCCTCTATTCTCAGTCAAGCACCAGAATAATCAGCCGAAATTGCGAGGATAACGTGGTGCTTGACTGAGAATACAACGCTTCAAATGACCCGTCCTTGTTTTCTTTCCTTGTTGTCTCTGGATGTTTTGTTGTCACTTTTTGTATCACCGAGCTGTCCGGATGTTTTGCGTTCTTGTCCCATTTTGTATCATCATATATATATATATATATATATATATATATATATATTTATATAGAAACATATAGAAATTGAGCAAGAGTGATGGGAAAAAGGTGGAAGGTGGGTAGGCAGAGGAGTAAGATGAAGATATATGGAAGCAAGAGTTAAAAACTTTGTGAAAGGGAGATGGATAGAAAAAATATAAACTAATCAGAGATGCTGAGATGAGAGTTACAAACAAATAGACTGGTTGACAGATTGATGAAAGCTATTTGCATGTACAATTATATACCATAATTTATTATCAACACACACACACATATATAGTTTGGTAAGTAGGTAGATAGGTAGATACGCGCATATATATATATGTATACGTATATGTATGGAAGTGTATGCAACTGTTTATCTTTCTATGTATCTCTATCTGCCTGTCTGCCTATCTATCTATCTATCTATCTATCTATCTATCTATCTATCTATCTATCTATCTATCTATCTATCTATCTATCTATCTATCTATCGATCTATCTGTCTGTTTGTCTGCCTGCCTGTCTGTCTGTCTATCTATCTATCTATCCCTCTGTCTGTCTGTCTGTCTTTCTGTCTGTCTATCTATCTATCTATCTATCTATCTCTATCTATCTATCTATCTGTCTGTCTATCTACATGTAATATATTTATATATATGAGTGCCTATACACACACGTTCACATATTGATAGTAGTAAATAGATTGCTAGCTAAAAGTAGTTCCACAGCTAGCTAGTTAGGTAGCTAGATTGATACATTGATAAACAGATACACAGATATATAGAATAGACAAATAAATAGAGAGACAGTGTTAGATATAAACTGAAGAATATAGAGCTACAGAATCAGAGAATAAATTAGAAGGAAATGGAGGAAGAGAGAGCAGGCGAGAGAGAGAGAGAGAGAGAGAGAGAGAGAGAGAGAGAGAAAGAAAGAGAGAGAAAGAGAGAAAGCGTCATATAAAGGTAGGAATGAGTTGTGCAAATAAATCGATACTAGTGTTGAGAATTGCAGGGGAGTGTTCACATGAAAATAACGTAAAACCAGACTTTAAAAAATATATAACAAAAACTATATATATATACATACATGCATATATATATATATATATATATATATATATATATATATATATACATACAGAATAAACGAAATTTTCCATTGACGTAGTAATGTGAAATAAGAAAAATAGGTCTAGCGATTCTTGCTGGTGAAGGAGGAGTTAGGGGCGGGTCATTGGTAGGAGGCGCAAAACTGGAGGTACAGTCCTTGCTATGCTCTGCATTAACTGGACATTGCATTCCATATATGGACATAGTGTTTGCAGAACGTAAGAAGGCAGAATAAGGTTATCGAATGGTGAAGAGTGATGTTTAAGTCATCTTGTGACACATTGTGGATATATGGATGTGTGTGACAGCTTACAGGTAAAAATGAGTTGTTGGAGTGTGTGCGTGTGTGTGTGTGTGGGGGGTATGAATGAAGTAGAAATGAATGAAAGAGGGAGAGTATGAAAGAATCTAGCGAGACTCTGAACGAATGAAAATATGAAGGAGTGACGACAGTCAATAGAATAGGAAGAAGATGCAGATTTGGAAATAAAGCTGTAGAGTTATAAAGTGTTAATGTTCGAAGAAATACAGGTATGAAAGAAACGAAGAAAAAATGCCAGACGGGTTGATTGAAGGAACAAAATTATTGAGGAAATATAAAGTGAATGAAAAGAAAAAAAAAGATGAAGAAATGAATAAATAAATAAAAAAGACCAAATATTGAAAAAAATGAGAAGGTGAAATAGCAACGCCATATAAATGTGGAAAAATTAAGGAATGAATAAATTTATAGGAATGAATGAATGCACGAACGATTAAGGAAGAGGAAACAATATAAGTATACAGAAATGAAAAAGAGGCAAGGGAGAGAGTAATTCGCTAAGGTATATAACTAATAGAAGATTATAGGTTTGAGGGAATAAATGGTACAGAAATGAAAAGATGGGAGACAACGAATGTGTAAATGTTTGACGAAGTGAATAACTGAAGAAGAAACCAGGGTGATATAATACTGGCGGACAGAAATAAATCAAGTGAGAGAACAAAGGATTGTATCGTTCAAGTAAGAAATGTATAAATGTTTGAAAGAAAGAAAAAACACAAATGACACAGAGATTGAAGTTGCAGGTGAATTAAAAATCTGAAAGAGTTTGAAGGATTGAGATACAGGGAATTTGTGCGAAACTAAGTGTATTAACAAATGAAACATAAATATAATGTGCATGACGGCTAAGGATTAAAGGAGGATTAAATGTGTAAAAGGTAAAAGGAAATATACACAATTAAATAGCAAGGAAAGTAGAATAAACGTATGAAAGTATAAAATGAACTAGGAGCGGTTAGAACGAGAGGAAACAGATTACAGAAATGATGGAAAACATATAATAAATATTTTGCTTGAGCAAATTATAAAACCGAAGAAAAAGTAAAAAAGAAATGCAAATGAAGATAAATGTAAATGAATGAAAATCGGTGTTAAGAAATAATATTCGAAAAGGAAGGAAAAAGTAATGAACGATATAGAAAGGATTTGGTAAAACAAAATCAAGTGAATTTTAAAAAATAGTAATGAATGAGGACGTGGTGGATGTAAAATAAGCAAAAAATGAAGTACCACGTCAGAGAAAGAAAAGAATGAAGTAATATGAATAAAGGCAGGATTGTATAAATTAGCAAATATCGAAGACAGAACGAAAGAATAGATATTGATTGAAGGAAGATGATAAAAAAATAACAAATAATAGGAATATAGTATCAATAAATGAAGTACACTGGAAAACAAAGAAGGTGAAATACAGTTCGATCTAAACGATAGTTAATGAAAGAACGAGTGCAAGAAGGGAAATCAATCTTATAGAGATGATTGAAGGTGAAATGAATATAAGAATTAAACAATTACAGAATATAAGAATGAAGAAAGAACAGAGAATAACTGAATCAATGAAGTTTGAGTAAAACAAAGAAGAGTGGATCAAGGGAAAATTGTTTTAAATACGTGTACATTTGGGTGTGTATGTGTATGTGAATATAAGTGTGTTTACATACATACATACATAAACACACACACACATATATATATATATATATCAGTTTGCATATATGTGTGAGAGTGTTACTGCGTAAGTATGTATGTATTGACCTTTGTACTTATGAATTATTCCTACCTTTCAGGAGATACATTTATTTATTCAAATTGTATTGTTAATTGATATCAGGTATTCTTTCGAAAATAAGATAGATACGAACGTACACACACGCACACATACTCATGCACAACACACACACACACACATATATATATACACACACGCGCGCACACACACGCGCGCACACACACACACACAACCTTTGAATCATTTCAAATGACCTGTAAAGAGGCATTTTCACTAAATTGCCTGAAAAACATTCTCGTTTTAGGTAATTCATATATTCTTTTATTCCTTTATTTGTTTCAGTAATTTGATGGCAGCTATGCTAGAGCACCGCCTTTAATCGAACAAATCGACCCCATCACTTATTCTTTATAAGCCTAGTACTTATTCTATCGGTACCTTTTGATGAACCGCTATGATACAGGGACCAATACACAACTGAATCGGTTGTCAAGCGATGAAGGGGACACACATACATGCGCGCGCGCGCACACACACACACACAACCTTGAATCATTTCAAATGACCTGTAAAGAGGCATTTTCACTAAATTGCCTGAAACACCTTCTCGTTTTAGGTAATTCATATATTCTTTTATTCCTTATTTGTTTCAGTAATTTGATGGCAGCTATGCTAGAGCACCGCCTTTAATCGAACAAATCGACCCCATCACTTATTCTTTATAAGCCTAGTACTTATTCTATCGGTACCTTTTGATGAACCGCTATGATACAGGGACCAATACACAACTGAATCGGTTGTCAAGCGATGAAGGGGACACACATACATGCGCGCGCGCACCACACACACACACACACACACACACACACATATATATACGACGTGCTACTTTCACTTTCCGTCTACCAAATCCACTCACGAAGCTATAGTAGAAGACACTTGCCCAAGGTGACAACACTTGCCTGAGGTGCAACACAGTGGGACTGAATCCGGAACCATGTGGATGGTAAGCAAACTATTTACCACACAGCCACCCTTGCGTATACAATATTATGATACGTTTAGAAACAATACCAACAAAAAATAACATGAGGATGTGTGTGACAGGATCAAAATAAGGTTATTAGATAGAATGAATCAGTCATGAATCCACGGGTTTTTATATTTTCGATGATTTTACAATAGACCTCAGAAGCATAACTAGGTAGCAGATACAGCTGCTTAGGGTAGATACATCGCATTTAAAAACAGAAGTGTAGACCTTTGAATCTTAGCAAATGAGATTAAGAAAACACGAGGGACATGAAGAAATATATTGTAATCAGTTACCTGTTAGAACAGCAAAAGGAAAACAACATTGGAGCCTTTTCTAGAAAAAAAAAAAATGAAAGAAAACGACTCAGTTGCAGAATGCATACGTACGATTCCATGAGTAAAAGGGAAATATGAGATTATGTTGTCTTACCGAGATCATTGAGCAAATGAAAGAGAGTGATGGTAAATTATTGAGTTTCAAACCCGAGATGCCATAACAAGAGTTGGAAGACGTTACTTACTAGACGCTGTGTGAGAGACAAAGTGATACAAAAAGAGAAGAATGAAACGAGAAGAAAGAAAGTATAAGTGAAGTAACTACAATTTGAAAACTACTGCGACATTCAAAAAAGCATAGCTTTAGTTGTATTGCTGTCAAATGCTGAAGAAATTAAGAAAAAAACACAAGATTAAATATGATAGACGAAACAAAGATTAGCATATCACTCAACAAGTGTAATCTAAGGATTTTTACGGTCTCCTCACACCTCAAGAACACTGATACAACAGAGAGATTAATAACTTTACGATACGTTTTAAGTCATCGTGCCACACCATACGTTCAGTATTTTTCCATTTTTAAGGTGGTGAGCTGGCAGAATCATTAGTAGGCTGGTCGAAATGCTTTGCGGTATTTCGTCTGCCGCTACGTTCTGAGTTCAAATTCCACTGAGGTTGACTTTGCCTTTCATCCTTTCGCGATCGATAAATTAAGTACCAGTTAAGCACTGGAGTCGATGTAATCCACTTAATCCGTTTGTCCGTCCTTGTTTGTTCTCTCTGTGTTTAACTTCTTGTGGGTACTAAAGAAACAGGTATTTCGTCTGTCTTTAAGTTCTGAGTTCAAATTCCGCCAAAGTCGACTTTGCCTTTCATCATTTCGGAATTGACAAATTAAGTACTAGTTGCGTATCGGGATTGATCTAATCAACTGGCCCCCTCCCCCAAATATTTAGGGCCTTGTGCCTAGAGTAGGAAAGAATATTTTTCTATTCTTATAGTGATACACAGAAACTTATCTTCCATAACGGTTATATTTATATATGTAGTCGTTGACTACCTTCTCTTTTCCACCAGGCCGCTGGTAGCGATAAATTTCTATTGAATTTTTTGCTACCCTAAATTGACTAATTGATAATTTTCTGATTAATTCTGAGATTGAATCGGCAGTTTATATTTACTGCTGATAAGTTTGGCGGCGAATGCGTCAGTCTTGAAAATTTTAAGTCAGATATCCCGTAGGCATCGATACAGACGCCTCGTGTATATTGTCTCTCCAGGTCTTTTACTGATGAAGTGTAACCTATGGTAGATTGGCTTAATTTTATTTTAATTAAGCTAATTTAATCATAATGACACAGAAACGTTGCAACGTCTAAAAGATGAATTAGGGTAAATTTTTAAATTTTCACCTAATTCTGAATTACTACTACTTGGCGGTGTGAGTTATGGCTGCTCTTTCTGGTGGACGAATGACCTGTTAGGGTCACTCCTAAATTGTTATATTTATATATGTAGTCGTTGACTACCTTCTCTTTTCCACCAGGCCGCTGGTAGCGATAAATTTCTATTGAATTTTTTGCTACCCTAAATTGACTAATTGATATATATATATATATATATCCGGACAAACGGATTCAGTTTCCGTCTACCAAAGCCTTGTGAGTGGTGGCTTTGGTCGGCACGAGGCTATAGTAGAAAACACTTGCCCATGGTGCCACGCAGTGGGACTTAACCTGGAACCCTGTGGTTGGTAACCAAGCTACTTACCACACAGCCACTCCTACGCCTACATATATATATATATAATATATATATATATATATATAATATATATATATATAATATATATATATATATTTATTTATTTATCTATATGCATTTATCTATTTATCTATTGGCATGTACGTGTTTGTACATGTGCGTACATGTTTGTTTCTATGTAGCGCAATGTTTACTTTCCGATTCACCTGTCTTTTTATAACTCACGTGCTTCGTTCAGAGCTGTTACTAAATTTCTTGTATATGCTTTCAGATATATTATAAAACTTCCGATATTTGCTGATATATTTTCGTCTTTGTATGTCAATAAACTATAAAATATAAATAAGTAAACATTACTATTGATTAATAATCTTTTCAACTCTAGGCATAATGCGCGAAATATTTTCATTTGGGGGAGGGGGGCAGTCGATTACATCGACCCCAGTGCGCAACTGGTACTTAATTTATTGACTCCGAAAGGATGAAAGGCAAAGTCGACCTCGGTGGAATTTGAACTCAGAACGTAGCGACATACGAAATACCTATGTCTTTACTACCCACAATGGGCTAAACACAGAGGAGACAAACAAGGACAGACAGACGGATTAAGTTAATTATATCGACCCAAGTGCGTAACTGGTACTTAATTTATCGACCCCGAAAGGATGAAAGGCAAAGTCGACCTCGGCGGAATTTGAACTCAGAACGTAGCGGCAGACGAAATACTGCTGAGCATTTCGCCCGGCGTGCTTGCGTTTCTGCCAGCTCACCGCCTTCTATTGAGTAATAATAAGAATAATAGTTATAATAACAAAAATAATAATTCTTTCTAATTTTCGTACAGGGCCAGAAATTGGGGGCAGGATAGTTCTTAATTACATCGATTGGAATTACTAGATCAATTTATTTTACCCATCCCGAAAGAATCATAAGCCAAATTAACGTCCGCACAAACTATATGAACTCAGAATGCAAAGAGCCCGAAGAAACACCTGTAGGCATTTCATCCCTCGCTTTAAAGTTCCTACCAATCTGTCACCTCAATAATGGTTTCAAACTTTGGCACTAGGCCAGCAATGTCGGGGGAGGGGCTAAGTCAATTACATCGCCCCCACTGTTCAAATCGTACTTATCTTATCGACTCCGAAATGATAAAAAGCAAAGTCGACCTCGGGCGGAATTTGGAACCAGAAAATAAAGAAGAGCGAAATGCAGTTAAGTACTTTGCCCTGCATGCTAACGATTCTGCCAGGTCACCGCTGTTTGCTATTTTAATAATAATAATGATAACAACAACAACAATAATTTCTATTATTTCTGATGTAGGCATAAGGACAGAAATCTTAGAGGAAGAGTATAATCAATTACCTCAGCCCAGTTCTTGACTGGTACTTATTTTACCGACTTCAAAAGGACGAAAGGCAAAGTAGACTTCAGGGGATTTTGAACTCAAGGCGTAAAGACATGGAATGACGCTAAGCATCCTGTCCGGTGAGCTAAATATTCTACAGTCTACCACCTTTATAATAATGGCTTCAAATTTTGGCACAAGGCCAGCAAGTTTAGAGAGCGGTTAAGTCGACTCCAGTATTCCAGTTACTCAAGTGTTACATATTTTATCAAGAATGAAAGGCAAAGTCAAACTTGGCGGAATTTATACTCAAAACGTAAGGACGGACGAAATGCCGCTAAGCATTTTACCCGGCTTACAAACGATTCTTGCAGCTCGTCGGCTTAATGATAATAATAATAATCCTTTCAACTGTAGGAGCTACTTAGTCGATTACACCTACCCCAGTACTCAACTGGTTCTTATTTCATCGACCCCGAAGGGATGAAAGGCAAAGTCGACCTCGATAGAATTTGAACTCAAAACGTAAAGACGGACGAAATGTCATTAAGTATTTTATCCGACGTGGTAACGAGTCTGCCAGCTTGCTAACATCACGATAATAATGATAATGATTGTTTTCTTTATTAACTACTAAGGGTTTACAAAAAACATTGGCGTCGTTAGAAGGCAACACAACGTGTGGTTATATAAAATGGAGCATTTAAACTGAAAATGATAAAATAAGTTTTAACAATGAAAAATTACTCAAAAGAACGTGACATCCTAGAACTGGTTGTGGAAACCCCACGAGGCCTCTACCGTTAGGGTAAATGCCCTTTCATCGTCGTCAATAGGCACAGGTTTAGATTAGGTCTGTTCACTCGGTCCATTCTTGCAACTTTCACTCGCCTTTTAATAAAATGGATGGGAGGCTGTAGTTTCCTCTCTATCATAACTTTCCTTTTGAAGTGAGGCTTGAAATGTTGATGAGGACATAGCCAAAGGGGAAAATATCTATCTTCAGCTCCAAGACGTTATTGGACTACATAGACCTGACTCTCCAAGTGCCAACATACAGTTCCACTCACTTTCTTGGTCAGTTCTTTCTCCTGTTACCGCTTCGTATACTGTTATAGCAGTAACAACCAGGTCTATGTGCCTGGTGTTCGACATTATGACGATGATATTGTGTGCATATCCCGATGCGGTTCTCCCAAGGTTGCGCGGAATGTCTCTCAACGCCTCTAATTTATGCAGTAGTGGCTCAAGAGCCAGTACATGACGAAGAGACGAGAGCGAACAACATTGACGGACCGAGAACATGATGCTGAATGGTTTCAATTGGTAAATATTCACTTGAGCTACTGAATAGATATTGCTGTACATTTCGGTGATCCAGCCACAAAAAAAAAACGGGAACAAAACCAACAGCCTAAACCTCAGGTCCTTTCCCAGCTGTTCCACCAAACCTTGATTCACAGAGCTTGTTCTTCCGTTATGCTGCCAATAACTGTGAATATCTGCTAAAAGAACACCAAAGAAGTCTGGCATTTAAAAGTAAAGCCCTTAGGGCAGACTCAACAAACTAGACGATTTCATACATCATCCCGTACAATCCATCATCACATCCCGTATTTTCGCGACTGTTATCGGCATTTTGGAATGCTCCGACCACTTTGGGGACTGCTGTGGCATGCCGTCAACGTAGGTGTGGAAATTCATCATGTGTCCCGAACTGCCGTTGTTTCCTAACAGTTGAGCGAAGTGCTGATGAAATGCAACACAAATTCGAGTACTGTGCGCTCACTTTTAGTCCATCAAAGACCGAATTATGACTTTGTTGTCACATCGCGCATCTCCCACTCAGGCCCATCGAGCAGCTTTCGTCCCCTCGCTTCTTAGAGAATGTGTCTTAGCGCTTACAATGTATCCTTCGTACTTAGCGTTGAAGAATTGGATCAGTACCGGTCTTGTCACCAGCAAGCCCGTTGCCATGCCTTTCTTACTAAACTTAATTGATTCTACTCTAATTGTCCTTTTCAAGGCAAACCACCATTTGTTGTTGAAGAGTTATCTCTTCAACAAACGCTTAACTAAGTCACTAATCCAGTATCTCTAAGCCTGGCGCGCTGGCTGGGAGTGACGCGTTCAGCTTCCAGTAAACGGGTCTGCTTACGAAGTATATCTAGGTCGACCGTGTAGATCACAACACTGCAGGTTGACATGGAGATAAATATATCTCGTAGGCAGCGAAAATGGAGATGAAATCTGGTCTCACGAACAGCCACGACATATAAACTTAGTGGCCTGAAATCATTGCGAAGGTGGCTCTCTTTCCAAAGCGACACTAGGCCTTGCACATATGTACAGCCTATTCAGACTATGCTCATGATGCACAATGAATTAAACGCATAATAGGAAAGAGCTGCTTTCCGTAGTTTGTGACGGACGGTGATAGGTGATCCGTCTCCCTGGTCAGATGCGGGCGTTTCCAAAAGCAGATCTTTGTAAAGTCTCTTTTTACTGTTTTCTATAAAATTTCCTACCCCATCAAGATATTTGTTCTTTAATGTGTTATATGTGTTTTGTGTTATTTGTATGAATTTTAGGTGTGTATGTATGTCGGTTGCCTGTGTGATGAAATTACTCATTGTGATGTCCGTATGGTTGAAAGTGCATTCCATTAGTGCGTTTTGGTCGTGTTTATGGCATTCTAGTTGATGATCTTTAAATTTTTATTCGTGTTGGGATTTGTTACTGTGCTTGTAGTGGTGGTGTCTGTAATAGTATTGGTGGTGGTTACGGTAGTGATGCATATGATGCTGACAATTTTAGTGTAGCTGTGGTTTAGGGTAGTATTTGAGCAGTGCTGCTCAAAGGTATCTCCCAATTTGTTCATATCTGTCAGTTTTTGTGTTGGTGCTTTTGTTTGTATGTTTTTCCCCACTTTCTTTTCTTCACCTTGGTGACCGTTTGCCATTTAGGCTCGTCCAGATGCAGTTCTTTGTAAAGTCTTCTCTTAAAGTTTTCTATAGAATTTCCTACCCCATCAAGGTATTTGCTTTTTAATATGTTACAGGATACTTCTAGATGGTAATGTGTTACAGGATACCTTTGGGTGGTGGCCGAAGATGGGAGGGCTATGCCTTGGAGAGTCTGTTGGTATTTTTTTTTCTGGAATAGCTGTTGATACTTAAGGGCTTTCAGATGCTGCTGTTGCTGTTGTTTTAGGTGGTGATGCTACTGCTGTGGTTGCTGTAGTTATTATTGTTGCACTTCTTTTCGTTGCTGTTAGTTTCTGTTTTGTTGTTGGTGATGTTGTGACCACCTGTCTCTGTCGGTTCTGTTGCTGCTATTGTTGTGGTTGAGGTGGCTGAGGTGGTAGTGGTGATGATGTCGGCAAAAGTGTTGGTTTCCTTTGCTTTTGGCAAAAGCCATGAAGTCATTTGTGTCACACACGGGTGACACCTCAGCCTTCTGTCTTCAAATGCCACATGAATGTCTGTGGAATCTGGTCGGATCATGAAGTTTGGGATTACCTCAACATTGGATCATCCGCCCGCATTTATAAATGCATACACAGTCCTAACCATCTCTGCTTCTGTATTTCCTGTACCTGTAAATACTGTTTTATTTTCTTCAATTTCGAAGAAAACCGCTGCCACTAGCCAGCAGATGTTGATTTCTGGAGGTATATTTAACTTTCTTATTTTAAACACCTCTCGGCCAATGTAAATGTGTGGTTATTCAATTCTTTTTCAATTCTTTCTCTGAGACGAACCACACTTCGACATTTCCATATTTTTTGCCCCTGGCTATATAAGTTTTGTTCTTCCAAATTGGACACAGGAATTTTTCTTATATGCTGGTGTGTTGCTGTATTCTTCTATTTCTTGTTCCAATAGTTTTGCATAAAACTGTCCGCAAATTTGTTTCTTGCTCGACAGATCTAGGGACATTCCGTTCCACATTTCGCCCAGATTTCTCCAACGTATATTTTGCACTTTTAAATCAGTTTTTATTAAAAACATTTTCTTCACAAGTTTGCTGCGTTGCGACGGCAAAGTAGCTAACTACAGAGTTGCACGATCCGTATCCCTCTTCTCCTTCTTTTCGTTAATGATGTTGGTGGTGGTGGATTTGCTGTTGCCGATGGTGATACTGGCGGTGCCAGTGTTATCACTAGTATGGTTATTACTTTTTGCAGTCACAGATCTATTTTGTTCTTCCTCTGATGGTAATGCTGAAATTTTTAGTAGCGGAAAGTTATTCTTACACATTTTTTGCGCTTATGTGTGTGTGTGTGATGTTGTCGTTGCTGTTGTTATTGTAGCTACTGCTGTCACTGACTTTTGCAATCTGGCTGTTCTGTTCTGCGGATTACTGGCTGTTCTTTTCAGCGGACGAGTAATCCTCATCCGCCATCTTTATTTTTTAATAAACATTGAGGGCGTGTTTTTTAAACAAAACCCAATCTAACCCATAAGGTCTACAAGTTGTCCTTGTCAATTAAACTATACAACAATAACAAATGTACAATGTACATAATGTAAATAACAGCAATACGTGTCAATAGACCAGCAACAATGAGAACAACAAAATAACAACAACAACAATAATAATCATTCCTTTATTCGTCACAAGGGCTGAACACAAAACAAATAGGGGGGATAAAATACAAGTGTGTTGAAGAATGCCGTGTATACAATGAATACAAAAACAATTCACAAAACGATTAAACAATAAAACTCCCCAAAAGTAGGAAGTTCTTCCCAAGGACAACCGAGAAACCCTACACATTGTGGTCATCCCGACTGCCAGATGCAGCTCAGCAGGCACCTGTCTCCTTCTCAACTCCACCGGTTTACAAACGAAAGTTCAGAGTAGGCCCGATCACATGGGCCATCCTCGTCACATTCACGCTTCTTTTAACAAATTTACTGTGGGCAGAACTTCTCTATCTACTCTTACTCTCCTTTTGAAGAAGAACTTGAAAAGTCAATGGGGGCTTGACTGAAGAGGAAAATATCTATCTTTAGTCCTTTCAATCACGTCCATCACACTACCTCATTCGCTATAGTCACGCGAGAGATGAAAACTTGTTTTCCTTCACAGCCAAAAGAAGGCAGCGGGGCGATCTTCATGATGATGATGACAATGATGATGATAATAATAATGATAATAATAATAATAATAATAATAATAATAATGATAATAGTAATAATAATAATAATGAGAAGAAGAAAAAAGAAATAGTAGAGAGTAGGAAAATTAGAATGATGAAGGAGAAGGTGAAATGGAGGCACAAGGAAAAGGGATATATAATATAATAATATATATATATATATAATCATACACATATGCATATGTATAAACACACGCATATATGCATGTGTACATATATATGCATGTATATATATATATTATATATATATATGTATGTATAACTATATACATACAGACATACACTGATACATTAATATATATATATATACATATATGTTTATATGTATGCATATGTATACATTTATATATATATGTACTCACACACATACACACGCACACACATATATCTATGTACAAATAGAAATACATACAAACGCAGACACACACAAACTCACAAACACACATAACACCTGTAGATATATTTATTTATATATGCCTGTATGTATGTAATTATATGTATATGCATGCATGTATGTATGTATGTAATTATATGTGCATGTATGTATGCATGTATGTATGCAAGCATGCATGTATGTATGTATGTGAACATCCGCATGTTCAAAAAAGTTTGCGTTTGCAGCTACATAAAGATGCATAAAAATAGATATTCTACTCAACCTGTCAGCCTTCCAGCGTGTGTTCCTGTGTGTCTGGCCGTCACACTGTGCCTCTTTCTATCTCTCTCTCTCTGTCTCACACACACACACACACACATACACGCACACACACACACACTCACAAGGAAAAGGGAGAAAGAGGGAGAGGAGGAGGACGAGGTGAAGTAGCAGTCGTAGTTATAGTAGTTGCAGTAGCAGCAGTAGTAGTAGTATTAGTTGAAGAAGAAGGAGGAGGAGGAGAAGAAGAAGAAGAAGAAGAAGAAGAGAAGAAGAAGAGAAGAAGAAGAAGAAGAAGAGAAGAAGAAGAGAAGAAGAAGAAGAAGAAGAAGAGAAGAAGAAGAAGAAGAAGAAGAAGAAGAAGAAGAAGAAGAAGAAGAAAAAGAAGAGCGCTTAGCATGAATTTACGTTTCACTTATATTGTGTAAGAAAATATATTTCAAATTTATTTTCTTTATTTTTTGTTTTTCCGTTACATTTACATTCATGTTTCGAAATATTAAAACTATATAAGATGATTTCCTTTGTTATAAATGTGCACTACATTGGATAAACTATTTTCTTAATCATAAATATAATTTAATATCAAGAAATTCCATTTTACTTATTACAATAGAAAGTATTTTGTTGTTTGTATTTTCATTACTTAGCTTCTTCATACATGGAAATTAATATTTTAACTTTTTCTAAAAAGTAAATAAATAAATAAAAGAGAGGTAGATTGATAAACAGGATATTAATATTGCATGTAAAAATATTTTCCTGCAATAATATTTTGCATGAATTTCTTTCTTGTTTATCAGGTGATCTGCTCTTAACTTGTCAGGTGTTCTTTGATAATCTCTCCATCAACTGTAACTGATATGAATATATTTCGTAGAATATTACATATCTAACCATTCTGACTACCATCTATGAGCCTACATTTGTAAAAATTTCCACTTAAACGAGAACTCTCCAGTTTCAGGTTACTTTAAAGTCAGGCCATATGACAAAAAACTGGACACGTTTCTATTTTATTCAGTAGGAGTGGCTGTGTGGTAAGTAGCTTGCTTACCAACCACATGGCTCCGGGGTCAGTCCCACTGCGTGGCACATAGGACAAGTATTTTCTACTGTAGCCTCGTGCCGAACAATGCCTTCTGAGGGGATTTAGTAAACGGAAACTGAAAGAAGCCCGTCGTATATATGTATATATAAACACACCTATTTCTTTACTACCCACAAGGGGCTAAAGACAGAAGAGACAAAGAAGGACAGACAGACGAATTAAGTCGATTACATCGACCTCAGTGTGTAACTGGTACCTAATTTATCGACCCCGAACGGATGAAAGGCAAAGTCGACATCGGCGGGATTTGAACTCAGAACGTAGCAGCAGACGAAATACCGCTAAGAATTTCGTCCGGCCTGCTAACGATTCTGCCGATATAAACACACCGATGCAGGTGTGTTTACGTCGCCGTAACTTAGCGGTTCGGCAAAAGGGACCGGTAGAATAAGTACTAGGCTTACAAAGAGTAAGGCCCGGGGTCGATTTGCTCGACTAAAGGCGGTGCTCCAGCATGGCTGTAGTCAAATGACTGAAACAAGTAAAAGAGTAAAGGAGATAGACCGAAGTATATTGGTTGAATTCTGGCACTAAACCAGCAAGTTCGGGAGAGAGGCAAGTCGATTACATTAACTCCAATACTTAGCTAGTACTTATTTTATCGAACCCGAAAGAATGAGAGGCAAAGTCGACCTCTGTGGCAGTTGACATCAATGGATCAAACTATATTGAAAAATAACCAAATTGCAATTGAACTCTTATTGAAGGCGAGACCTTAGGTTGTATTGCATAACGTGTAAACGGTGATTATACGTACAAACTAAAATCTGCAGGAAAATTTGCTTAGTACAAATTTAAAGATTGATTTTCTAAAATTTTATCCTGGATTTGTACTGAATTGAGTCCTCAGCATTACATGTACATAAGATTTACTGTGGCTGATTTGAGAATGTTCGAATATGAGCACAATTAGACCGTGTATTATACTAAAACAGGCTCTTCAGTATGACTACAAGAAACGTATTTTAGTAGAAGACAGAAGACATTCCGTGAAAAGGAATTGTAAATCAAGAACTTGACACGCTAAAGTGCTTTTTGTATCTGATTGCAGGAAATAAAATATACAAGCAACATTGGCTGAAAATGTTTATTAAGTTAGTTGATATGGGATATACTATATACATGATGATCGTATATTTATTGGCAACTATTCTCCGTGAATTCGCTAATTGATCTTCTCAAATGGATCTTCTCAGATGAGCTTTGCGACTACTTGTGTTTTATTATATAGGTTAATACAAAATAAAATGTAAAGTCAAAATGTTCGATTGCGCGATTATTGTTCCTGTAATGTTATTTCATTATTTATTACATGGTGCGCTGTTAGCTACTGCACGAAAATATCACCAGTTTAAACTTTATTCGACGGGAATTAGTATGATTTAGTTATATTCCTTCAGAAGGTTCTTCAGAATATCTAAAATGGGCGCCTGTATTTTATAAGGGAGACGTCAATTTTTATTTAGTGTTACCTCAGCTCTGATAGAGATTACTTATAAAAGGTAAGCATTCTAATCGTATTTCTTCCCCCAGTTGTTGTTTTTGACGTATAGTTTACGTAAGACTACATCGTCCAATATGCTCTTTATAATTCTATAGACGCTACTGTGTGGTTTTAATTAGACTTGGCAGTTATTTCTAGTTGAATTCATCACTTATTCTTCTAATGAGAAGTAGATAAATAAAATAGAGACCAAAGGTATATAAAAATAATTAATAAGTTATACAGGTCTTCGCTGCTCTAGCTGAAGCTATTATAAAATTGCAACATCTAAGGGCGAGAATTAATTTATCGATTGAAATACAAAACTTTTGTTGAGGTAGCATTTCGCATGAAGATTAATGATTAGACGATATATAAATGAGTGTTTTATATATAAAACCCGGCTAGCTGTGTATCTTCAGCGAAAGCCGATGATTTTAGGTTAAGGATGGTGAAAGAAGGTATATGATACATCGGTCATCTTTTCCAGTGGAAGCTCAAGTTTTAATGAATATATAATGATGAGGATGCATTTTGAAAGGCAGAGATTATTACTGAATGATCAATAAGTAGAGCAAATTTCCCTGTCATATCTGCAGCAATAAACATATAACATGTAAAAGTATACATATATGCGTTTTGATGATTTTCTAAAGAAAATTAGTTCTCAAATCACTTTTCAATAATGTTCTTCTTCATCCCTCAATCCACAACTGTTCTTTAATATCGCTTTTTGTTCCGCTTGTATTGATAATGAACTCTGTCACTCTGAACTAGCTGACAAAGGAATAAACTTTTCCATTTCTCACTACCCATTTAACTTCCATTAGTCACTCTGAAAATGATGTAACTTATATCATCTCTAAAATTGTACATCTCCACAACTGCTGAATTGCATATATTTTCTTTACGCTCATTAACTCCAAAAAATGAAACCTAACTTGTACTCAGTTGTGAAATTTAAAAGCCATGATAGCCGTTCATTTCCGTCTGACTAATTGATAAATAGGTACTGTAATATTACGAAGAACACGCAAAGGATTAATTTAAACAACATTTTTCACCAGTGACTTTAACATGACAAAACTTATACTTTATATATATGCAATGACATATTAGGTATCCTCAAGTAGAAATACGCTTTTTCGTAGTTGGTAAAGAACTGAAATCTGAGCGAAGCAGACTGACACACACTTACAAGATTTATACTGAGTTTTTGGTATAAATTTAACATTTTGCATAAAACGAAAACACAATATTCGACCCAAAAATACATAAAAAACAAGTTTATAACTGGGAGATAACAGTTTACTCAAATTGAAAACTGATGAATGTGTTTGTCACTCTCTCCCTGAGTAAATCTTAGGAAACATCCTTGATTTTGGCATCCAAGTAGATCATGGTGTTGCAAGCAAAGCGGATTATGTCGTTCTCGACTGCACCACAGTCATAGCAAAGTCGGGAGGATTAGGAAGCCAGAAATTGGGGCTGGTGAAGTCATAGAAAATATCCAACAACCACCTCTGACTCTTTTCCAGTGTATGCCAAAGAGTCCAATCCTGCTGTCACACACATATAGTCTTCCAGCGGCAACCATCTCCACCTATGATTTGATTGCCCAGAGTCTGAGTTTTCGAGATAAATTTGAGTCACATAGCTAACTCAATTTAGCTTAAGGCCTTGATCATCAGTTGTTGAATGAATTCCAGTGTACAGTCTCAGTCAGAGCGTCTTCTGTACCGCTTCACTATCCACGGCTTCGTCGATTCCATCGCGGCTGTCCGTGCTACGTTTTATAACTTTACTGTTCACAGAACATTAAGCAGCAGTCATGATGTCGACATTTTGATAGCCTGCGTAAATGATTATGATACAAGTAGCTCTTTACCAATATTCGGATGGCTGCTAGTCCTCCATGCCAGCTAACATTTTCTCAAATACAACATTAAACTTAATGTTCTGCAAGCCGTTGTCTATTCACAAATACATTAAGCTATTCCTGATAAAACGAGACATGAAATATAGTTAAATTTAGGCCGAACACTTTGTATGAGTTCCCGAATCACAAGGAATCTCTCATAATGATTAGGATTAGCAATGAGTGATTAAATCACGTTGAAGTATGTTTAGTATCACTCTCAGTAACATCACATAACCGATATGTCTTGCATAAATTGCACACAGATAAAAAGAGACAAGCGAACAGAAAACGCATTTAGCTTGTGAGTACAACATAAAGCCTAATATAATTGGCTAAGGATTTTATCAATGATTTCTAGACAATAAAACAGCCATAGAAAATAAATTCATACGAAGTCAACATGCCGCTTACAGTACGTACGAACTTTTGTTTAGCGATTATTGAATGCAAAAATTTCAAAGCAAAAATGATTATAGCTATAACTATCTTTTTCTGTTTTGAGGACATTATTTGATATTTGTGATTGTGAATATGCCAAATGAGTATTATTGGTATCAAATTAAGAACCATTTCAATTATTTTACGTCTGACTTCAGTTAAAAATTTGTTGACATTATCCTACTACTATTTTTTTACACATCAACGCTGTCGTCCTTGTATCACAGAGACATTGTCGAAATGTTATCGATCGCATATTTATGGCTATTATATTAGTCTATACTTTATTTGTTTTGTCTATTTGGTGATGACATCTAGTGTAATTTCCTGTGTCTGCCTTATAAATACTTTAGTAGAGGATATACAGTTATTTGTGTTGATAATCAACAGCTGTCCTCACTGATAGCATAAATATTATGTACTTAGTAAAGGAGAAAATATCCCCATCGTCGTTCATCACGATTTTTTTAGCAAACATCTATCAAACTATCCATAGGTTAGTAATAGAATATTTATATATTTATTTTTATGTGGATAATATTTTTTTGTTTATTGTATTATTACAACGTTCAATGTATTTTTAAATATTTCAGACAATGTCTTTCTGCCAGTGTTACTACAAACGTAAGATGCAGGCAAACACTGGTGGACAGAAAGAAACTTCCGTATCTCTTTTTACCTGTCTATGTTTCCCTCTCTCATTTTCTGCACACATCTCAATCTCTTTCTCTCTCTCTCTCCCTCTCTCTTTCTCTCTCCACCTCTCTAACTATCTCTTTCACACACACTTTCAATCATATACGCACAAACATACATTGTTTTGTTCGAGGCATCGTATATATATATATATATATATATATATATATATATTATATATATATATATATATATTATACATTATATCATATATATATATGTGTGTGTGTGTGTGTGTGTGTGCGTACATACATATATATATGTATATATGTGTCTATATATATGTCTATACACACACACTCACACACACATACATATCTTTTCTCATTGTGCATTCATGAATTTATATTAAGATTCAATTAGTTTCCTTACTGCATCTATTTTATGGAGAAATTTTATAGTAGATTATCCCTCTTCACAGACAATTTGTCTTCATCGCCTCTGAAATACCATGTCTCTAGTATGCAGTAAAAGAAATTATCTATCCGTCAAAATATTCAACTGTCTTGCCATTTTCTCCTTTTATATAAAGTGTAGCTTCTCATGCGGCTGGTAGTGAAATAAAGCAATAAAGAAATAAATAAAGAAAGGAAAATAGAGCAATACAAAAACAGAATGCTGATTTCTTTGTCGCCGCAAGTTATTGTGCATTTCACTGCCATTACAGGAAAGAATACAAAGGTATATTTTGGTGGATTTAAACTGAGAAGAGGGTGTTCTTAACTCATAACTTTAATACCGTTTACTAACACTAGTTTCATATAACAAATACGTGATTAAATCCTACTTGTTAATATTTACATACATACATATGCAACTATATGCATGAGAACATATACAAAACAAAACATACAAATATGCACATATACATACATACATATATACATACATACATACATACACACATACATACATACATACAATAATACCCTGTTGATGTTGTTGAAGTTCCAATGAAGAAGCCTTGGATCTAGATTAGAAATCGTCTCATTCTCTATTGGCAAGAAATCTTGAAATAGAACGGAGTAATAACAGACATATATACATATCGATATATTTCAAATTATAATGCTTAGTGCAGAGTCATGTACAGTCTGGGAGTTATTTGGTAATGATAATAATTATCTAGAAACGTAATCATGAAATGGTAACAATGAATGGCGAATATTACTGATATATAAAAGCATATCTCGTTAACATCATATTCGAAAAACTTTAAATGGAGACACAGAAAAAGAGGGGGAAATAGAATGGAAAAGGGGGAGTGAAACAAAGAGGAAATATACATACATATTTGCATAGTGGCATTCCGTTGGCTAAGACGATGAGGATTCCAGTTGAACCAACAGAAGAGCTTGCTCGCGAAATTAACGAGCAATTGGCTGAGTAATCCACAGAGACGCGTAGCCTTAACGTAGTTCTCATACAGATACAGCGTGACAAAAACAGTGTCAAAGCTGTCCCTTTGAAATACAGTTCCCACTCATTGTTGCCAAGTGTATGGATTGGACCAACGTGAAAAAAAGTATCTTGCTCAAGGTTGTAATACTTCACAGGTCATCGAACTTACGACCTTAAGATCATGAACCAAATACTCTTAACAACTGACACACGCACCTTCGCCCTACTTACAAACACGCATTCACACACATTATACTGCTTTCAAATGTTGGCACAAGGTCAGCAACTTCTGGGTGGAAATAAGTCGGTTACATCATCAACAATGTTCGATCAGTTCGTATTTTATCAACTCCTTAAGTATGGAAGATAAAGACGGACAAAATGCTGCTAAGAATTCTGTCCGGCGGGTAAACTATTCTGTCAGCTCGCTCGTGAATCACACGCATAATAGTGCAATAAGATACGCATAAAATATCAATGAAGAAAAATAAAATATTTTAGCTTTAATGAATAAACTCGAAGCTTCGATAAGTAACAATGAAATTTTAAAATGGGAAGCAACTTGAAAATTTTAAATATTTACTGCACTGCGGAAGTAATCATAAAGCTACATATTTCTAGGATGGAATCGAAAACATAAAATATTATTTGAAATATATTGAAATCATTTAAGTTCAAAGAGATATAATGGGATTTATTATTAATGTTCTCTTTTTAATTTAGTTATCGATATTATTGTAGCATCTTTATAGCTGATAAAATAATATATGCAAAAGGTTTATATCAAGTGGATTTGAAGTAGCTATATCGTTTCTGTCGTTGAAGAAATATAATTATGGTTTCATTGGAATCTCATGAAATGGTGGTGGCACATGTATATGTGGTGATGGTGTATAGAATTCGTTAAACACCTGGCGATACGGCTTCTGATAGTTTTAGAACAGAGAATGCTGCAACATTGAACTTCGTGTAATTCAAATGAGAATGTAGTAAACCGAGACTAATTTCTGAAACCTGTTTTTCATCATCTTTAAGTTCTTTTCCATCATCATCATCATCATCATCATCATCACCACCACCACCAACACCACCACCACCACCATCACCACCACCACCACCACCACCACCACACCACCACCACCACCAGCACCACCATCACCATCATCATCATCATCATCATCATCATCACCATCACTACCACCGCCGCCGCCGCCACCATCATCATCATCATCATCACCATCACTACCACCGCCGCCGCCGCCGCCATCATCATCATCATCATCATCGTCGTCGTCGTCGTCGTCATCATCATCACCCTTACCACCTTCATCTCCTTCACCACCACTATCATCTCTATAAACACCATCATTATCACAATTCTCTTTACCAACTCTTAGCCGCTGAACCTACTAGAAATAGCAGAAAACCCCCATTTAATCCTGATATGCTTAAGAACATAATTTACTAGAGATTTTGCACGAAAGACTATGGTGTATACTGTAGTCGTGGATTTGAAGAAAGTATGCAGTGATACCTACCTCGTATTTGATACCACAGAGAAAGCAAGTTGAGTATAATACCTAATTGAAGTATGAAACACGCAAACTCTGAAACAAAGAATTTTAAAAGGCCTTAAATACAGTTTATTATTAATGAAACATTGAGAAAAATGATAAAAATTTAAGATGTTAAGTTGAAGAACTTAATCTGAATTTCGGAGTTGGTGCAATGCAGAAAACACGTTTGTTAGATACAGCAACTACAAAGGGGATACAAAATATAGAAGCTTTTTTCTCTCTTTTACGTTTGACTTGCTGCATCAATGACAAGCATTTGTTTAGGAAGGGAAACTAAGCAATAAAAATAGACCGCTTCAAAAGATCACATAATAATTAGAATCTATATATTTTTTTTTGTCAGTCACGCTGCAGAAACAGTGTTGAAATGTTTAAAGAAGCCGCAACTCGAGATATTTTATTTCATTTTAGCTCAGATACCTACCGTACGTGATAATTAACAATACAATTTTCAAAAGCAAGTAAAGTAATATTATATATATATATATATATATATATATATATATATATATATATATATATATATATATATATATTATATATATATATATATGTATGTGATATATATATATATATATATATTGAGAGAGAGAGAGAGAGAAATAGATAAAACTTATTTGGAAGAGGATGCGTGGCGTTCAATCATATAAATAATATATATATATATATATATACATACATATACATGCGTATATGTACATACTTACATGTATACATATATATATATATATATATATATATATATATATATATGCATACATACATACACACATACACACACAGACACACACATACACACACATATATATATATATATATCACCGTGATCACCGTGACCGACCAGGCTATCAGATGTTGCTACACATCGCTTGTCACAATGTGCTTCGCATTGTTTTAGCCTTCAATGACGCCATCCCACTCGCTATGCGAGCAGGCCGACAGAAGAAAAAGTAAGAGAAAGTTGCGACGAAATAGTACAGCAGGGATCCCCACCACGACGGAGCCTCGTGGAGCTTTTATGTGTTATCGCTCAATAAACACTAACAACGCCCAGTTTGGGAATCGAAAGCGCGAGCCTACGACCACGAGTCTGCTGCCCTAACAAACAGGAAGGGCTGCTAAACCTAAACGAGGTTGTGGTGGCGAACGCGTAAATCAAGCTTGGGTAGGAGATAAAGAAGATCACGTTTTCGTTGTTCCAGCTACAACGGAAGGAAAGAAAGAAAGAAAGAAAGATAGCCGATAGTGACGTGGGAGCCACATGAGCATGAGCAAGGGAGGAGGAGTGAGGGAGAGAGAGAGTGACAGAGTAATAGCATAGAATATTGGGAGAAGAGGAGGTAAAAGGTTAAGAGAGAGAAGAGAGGGCCCTTCTCGCTTGTTTTCACTGTCCTTTTTGTGTTACCTATTTTGAGACTCCGCAAAATCTCAAATGGTGGAGTAACTAGCACTGGCAGTGACAACAGCAACAGTGGTAGTACCAACAACAACAGCACCAACAACAGCGATAGCAGTTTCGCCAGCACTAATAGACACAGCACAGCCAACACCCGACCACGGAGATACATCGGCTGCTTCGGGAACACGTTCAAACAACGCTTCCCCAACCAAAGATCCTCCATCAGGATACCGGAAAGGAGATACATTAC
>NC_042997.1:63366689-63431689 GCF_006345805.1 Octopus sinensis
AGACCAGATATAGTTGTCAGAGATCATGAAGAAAAAAAATGCTTTCTAATTGATGTATCAATACCGGCAGATGACAACGTGTCTCTAAAAGAAATGGAGAAACTCTCAAAATACAAAGACCTGGAAATAGAGGTAACTAGAATGTGGAACCTGAAAACAGAAACAATTCCTATCATAGTAGGTGCATTAGGCATGATAAAAAAATATTCAGACAAATGCATAACAAAAACACCAGGACTTACAAACACATATAACATACAGAAAATTGCACTACTAGGCACTGCACACATCCTACGCAGAACACTTTCCATACAATAACCATCAGAGCATCACAACAAATCACAGCACATAGCCAAGGCACACAGAGCTGCGCTCGGTAGTGAAGTGAAAGCACGCTATAAAAATAAAACTACTGAATAATAATAATAATAATAATAATAATTTCAAAATCGTTAACTGGTCAATTACTGAAATATGTAATCATGGCAGAAAAATACGAAAACTGTTGACAGTGCATAGAATGCACCACCCTAAGGCAGATACAGAACGACTTTATCTGCCAAGAAAAGAGGGAGGCCGTGGACTTTTACAACTGGCAATAAAAATGAAGATTGCTACAATTGGCCTAGACACCTACCTGAAAAAGGTCTGCGGCCTTAGATAGTCTGAATGATAAATGGCAAGAAAAACCTCTCTATGGCAAATACCCAAAGAGAGCGAATAATGCAGATGTTGACAAAACCCTGACCCATCAATGGCTAATGGTCTCTGGTTTAAAATCTGAAACAGAAGAGTTTATCATAGCAGCTCAATGCCTACCAACAAGAAACTACCAGGCCAACATATTAAAGAACGGCAGTAGCCCAACATGTCGTGTATGTCAACAACAAAATGAAACCATTGATCATGTTGTCTCCAAGTGTAGTCTTCTAGCGCCTACAGAGTATCTCAACAGGCACGATAGAGCTGCCCAATATATTCACTGAGTAATTTGCAAAAACCTGGATTTGCTCCATGAAAAACACTGGTGGGAACACAAACAAGCTCCAGTGCTTGAAATTGATCACATCTCACTCCTCTAGAACTTCACCATTCAAACTGACAGAAAGATAAATACAAATAGGCCAGACGTCATATTGAAAGACTTCAGACAAAGAACATGCCTCCTCATTGATATTACTGTCCCAATCGATATAAACGTATCTGTCAAGACCTACTAAAAACTGAGCAAATATAAAGATCTTGAAATAGAAATCAGCAAAATGTGGAACTTGAAATCTAACACAATACCTGTTGTCATAGGTGCCCTGGGAATGATAGCGAAAGGGGCTGATTGTTACCTAACTCAGATACCAGGAAACCCCAAAATGGCAGAAATTCAAAAGATAGTGCTCATGGGAACTGCTCATATCCTACGCAAAATACCCTCTATGTAATCTGAGGGTTTAAAACAAACATAATTTTCGTTTTTCTTTGGACATTCACTAGTACAACACCAAAAAACCCCCAATATATGGCACACTAGGCATAAAAACAACATGAACTTCCAGTCTCTGGGTGAGACTTGGAGCCAACGAGTACAAATATAAAGCAAAAGTCAAACATAGAATAATAATAATAATAATAATAACGATAATAATAATGATAATAATAATAATAATAATAATAATAATAATAATAATAATATAATAATAATAATAATACTAATAATAATATAAATGTACGTATCTTAACTTATAAATTAACTAATAAATATTAAAAAATACGTGTTTTAACAATAAATCATAGAATAAAATTTAACAGTATTACTTAAAATAAAAATATAATTTGTCTTATCGAAGATATTCTATTAACTATAATTAATTATCTATTTGAAAATATAGCCACGAAACGCCCGTAGTCTATTTACTATTTATTGTTTATGCACTCTATTGATTTTTAAAATAATGTTTTCTATAGTATATTTAACTTTTTCTAGATGATGTGAATAACGTCTTTCACTATTGAATTATTTAATAGAGGTTTTTCTCTAAATTTTATACATTCATACACACACACACACACACACACACATGTGTATCTTTCTGTCGAAGAGCGTAGGCTCGAAACGTAAAAGAATTGTTCTATTTCTATTCCTGAGCGCCATACTAATACATTTGTTTGTTTGTACTCCACCTGCCTTCGTCTTTTGTTTATTTTCGTAAACCTTCCCGTTATATATATATAATTTTAAAAAATCTGAACTGATAGTGGCGTGTGCAGAATTTTTGACAAATATGAACGATGCTCCCTGGAAAATGGAAAAATCATTCGCTAGAGAAACGTGAACAGTAGCTTTTATGATAGTTTAAACAGAGACAAATCTTTCGTGTGGAATGTTATGCTTACTAATCAAATAGAAAAACTATTTATTTACGGGTATTCCTCTGCATTAGTACATAGTGACGTATATTTTTAATACGGCACCTATTGTACTTCTACTGAAATGGTAAAGGGAGCATTGTTAAGAACTGAAGAGTGTTTTTTATGCTTAGTTTCACTTGCTTTCAAGCTGCATCCACCGAGGAAATGCAAACGAATATTATGATTTTGTCTGTATTGGATTAACATAAAGCTGATGAAAAATGAAATATTAATAATAATGTGGATAATATTTTATTCATTTGACAAATGACAAAAGTTTAAAAGAGAGCAACAATATACACCTAGACATTGCTGTGGCGACAATCTCACTGATCAAACATGGTTAAAATAAGTAACTAAAGAAGACATAACTTATGCGTAGACAGTGCAATAAGTAAAAAGAAAATCTCATTTTAACAACATAAATTCGTACATACAATGACTTAAAGGGACAAAAAAATTCTCTTGTTATATGAAGCCAAAGAATTTAAAATAACAACAAAATATGTTGCAACCTGTCCATTAAGATTTGTTTAACCACCATTAATATATTGCTATACCTCTAAGCAGATTTGTCAGAAAGTTTTAGCGTAGTTAGATATATATTTGAACTGTCATCTTGCATGTGCTAGACAATAAACAACGCACACTGTATTCATTATTGTCTACTGTCTAGACATTTAGCCATGGGAAAATTAACGTCAACCATTTGAATTGATTGATATTGTAGGTAGAAATGAAACTACGGGAAGGTGACAATAGTTGAATCCGAAGTTTCGACAATCATGCATTTCTCAAACATAATAATGTAAGTAAAAATGAAATAGTCATGGTTGGCAGCTGGAAGCTAACAGTAACTTGCTTTTCCATGCAATCTTGAGTTCATAATATGAAAACTCTCTCTCTATCTCTCTCTCTCTCCCTATCTCTCTCTCCCCATCTCTCTCTCTCTTTCATTCACACTCAAAAACACAAACGTACACACATAGCAAAAATGCAGAAAGACAATCCAACATATACATAAACACCAGCATTCTCTCTTAATCTCTGCTTATTCATTCAACCAATGTACATATAATAGTGA
The DNA here is from genome assembly GCF_006345805.1 of Octopus sinensis. Taxonomy (NCBI): domain Eukaryota; kingdom Metazoa; phylum Mollusca; class Cephalopoda; order Octopoda; family Octopodidae; genus Octopus; species Octopus sinensis. The sequence goes on from NC_042997.1 coordinate 63,370,177, forward strand.
TAGAGAGACAGAAAGTACGACAGAATCTATGAATAGAGGCAGCTATAGCGGTGGTGGAAAAGCCATAGAGAACGTCGTAAAGTGTTGGCGTGAGCAACTTTAGGACAATACGTTCCGTGCGGTGTAGGATATTTGTATGGGTATACGCAGTAACATCTCAGAGTTACAGGCAATACTGTATTTTCAGTGGCATCTGATGTTTGTGAGGGAGTGTGAACTAGTAATACATGTGTTGCACTCACGCTTGCGAGAACTTAGTTTTAATTCTTGGAAGAGTTGGCACGTTGTGCTATAAGGAAAACACTTCATATAAACGTTGTTCTACGATCACTTCGTCACCTGACCCGTGGTACCCCGTGCACCTATTCAGGCAACGTTGATTTGATGGAGGTAGTAGGCTAATGTATATCACATGCATTAGCGCATTTGTGCAGGCTGTTCATCAAGAAATTGCAGAACCATATTTCTCAGAATAACGGAGACTCCCATCCTTACACCTGATGTCTTTATAAATGTAGTAGCTTTTGGTTACAGATGTAGTCTTTGATGTATTAAATATATTCATCTACCAAAAGAATTTCACCATATAGCTGAGACATACACATATACACACACACCTGCACAGACACATACATGTAGAACTACACACGCACAAACACACGAACAAACACATATATAAATATATATGTACGTAGCGACAAATTTAGAAAGCATATGTAATTAAAAACATATCTCCTAATCAACAATGCTGAGAAATTTTAACACCACACTACACTCAAGTAAGCCAATAGATAAAACATACACCCATACCAACGAATTAGTGTGTAGATGAATGGTTTTACAATCAAGAGAGACAGACCTCGAATTTAGAGGAATATCATTGTACGTACAAGATATTGTAAAATTATTTAGTGTGATGTTCAAGAATCACGATAGACTAGGGATGGTTAGATAGTTGATTGAAGAATGGTGCGTGTATTGGTCGTGCTTTGACTGAGGTGATATGCAAGTGGCTTGAGACTACACCTGTACCAACGAATAAAAATATTAGTGTATAATATTTTTGTAGCAGTCCTCGCCTGAAGGCCATAAACGTGTGAAATTCGACTCACGAGATAAACGTTTCGCTCCTATAAACCACTTACATATATACATAGGCGAAAATACACAATCGTACGCACGTGCACACACATATACACAGACAGGGCAGAAGTAAATAGACAGACCATAAAGCATCGTTTTGATTATTTTAGGATGAAAAGGTTTATATTTTTTATTAATTCACATTTTTACGTTTTAGGTTCTATATATCTTGAAACTGTCCGAATAGAGACCGTATTGTAGGTCGATCTAAAGGTGGACTAATTCAGCGTAAAATCACAGAAAACCTTAGGATTATTCTTTCTACAGTTAATAGAGTGATTGTGTAATTCACCATAGAGAAGAAGAAGTCAACATCACCTCGTCCAGGTCGAACAGGCCCCTCTGACAAGACCCTTTGTTTTGTTAAGAGATGTGTAGAGGATATTCTTCGTTGCAAGGCCTCTGACATAGAAAAACAAGTTGATGTCAGTTCCAGTTAGTTACTGTAGTAGAGCAGCAAGAAGGAAGCCACAATATCAAGCGGCGAAAAGATTGGGTCAGTGAGACGTTAGAGAAACCACTAGCATTTTGGGACGCTGTCATATTCTCTGATAAGTCCAGATTTGCTGTATTTCTGACAGTGGTCGAGTGTGGACCTGGAGACTGTGATCAAGAATTTGAAGTGTAAAGAATGCAGCCAGCAATGAAACATGTCTGCTATTCTGTGATGGTATGGGGAGCAATGATCGATCAGAGCTGATGGAATGTGTGAGAAACATATACTCAGATAAATATGTTTCCATATTGCAGAAATGACTCCTTCCAATATTCTCCAGTGGTGAAATGTTTAAAGAAGACTATTTATTTATGAAAGACAGGGCTCGTTCTCACGCAGCTAAAAACACCCTAGATTGGTTGGATAAGAATGGCGTTAAAAGGCTTCCATGAACTCTATTGAATACTTCTGTGGCATAATGGAGAGGACACTTCATAAAAAGAACAAAAACCATCCTCAAACCAGATTCTTTGAAACTTGGCAAGCATACATAACAGGGTCCTTGCATTGAAAAATGCATAGGGCGTGGTCTACTAAATTTTAGATTTTCTCATTATAATAGCAGATAAATAATTTGAATGTGCAATTTCAGATTTAAATAGACATTAACGATTATAAGGCGTCTATTTACGTCTCTCATATCTGTGTTTATTTATATATATGCACATTAATATGTGCATGATGGCATACATACGCTCATACCATCACACGCTTACACACTCATGTATATATATATATATATATATATATATGTGTGTGTGTGTGTGTGTGTGTGTGTGTGTGTGTGCGTGTGTGTGTGTGTGGAGGCGCAATGGCCCAGTGGTTAGGACAGCGGACTCGCAGTTGTAGGAGTCTCAAAGCGGGCGTTGTGAGTGTTTATTGAGCGAAAACACCTAAAGCTCCACGAGGCTGTGGCAGGCGGGGTGGGGGGCGATCCCTGCTGTACTCTTTTGCCACAACTTTCTCTCACTCTTTCTTCTGTTGGCCTGCTCGCTTAGCCAGCAGGGTGGCGTCCTTTGAAGGCTAAAACAATGCGAAGCGGATTGTGACCAGCGATGTGTAGCAACATCTGATAGCCTGGTCAGTCACGGTGATATATATATATATATATATATATATATCTACATGCGTTGTCATTCAGTTTCTTTATTTTAACCTAGTCTTATATGATCTATCTCTTAATAGGTCAGCAGAGCAACGTATGATATACACAAAGTACTATTTATTTCTTGTTGTTATTTTGCTTAATCACAAGTCGGCCACTTACCGAGTAGTTCTATGATGAAAAGCATTCGAGACATGGTAATCGCTTCTATTTTATGTTATTGCTTTTAGGGGGTGTATACTCCAGGTGTTAAGACAGTTAAATGCAATTTATCTACTTTTTCGATATAGAGAAATGTGACGCAGAGGGACAAGATAGAGAAAATATGATATACTAATACAATGTAGAAAAATTATATAGAAGTTTCCACACAAATCCGTTCCGGTATATAGTCATGCGTTCTTATTCACGAAGTTCAAATCTCGAGGGATCAAATTTACCAGTGAATATTTCGTTGGTTACAAAACGTACTGGCTACAATTTAATCGACTATATCTGCCACTCTGAAATGATAAATGGTGGGATTGATATATATAAATCAAAATTAACTGAAGTGAGTTGGGATTGGAGTGATAAAATTGTTACTGCATTTGAGTATATAACTTTCACTTTTCTTTCGATACTTTACCTTCAAATTTAGACTTGGTCAACTTTCATTTCATCTCTCCAGAGTCGATCAGCAAATTTCTAGTCAAATTTCTTACAAATTGTTGGCCTAGTATCTCTATCAGATAACATTAGAAATTTTTATGTAAAAGGCCGGAATTAACACGTATCTCCATATACGATTCAAAATGTTATTGCCATACATTTTGGTAAAAGTTTATGAAGTGTTTACTGGAATTGTATATAATAGTACTATTCATATGCGTTCAGTATTTTCCCACTTAGTGATACCTACAATTTATTGACAGATTTCCGTGAGAAAAATACCTACTTTTCATTTGCTCTTTGGATAAAGGAGAACAGCGCCTCACCACGGAGGATCTATTCTGGGCTCGCAAACATGGTGCAGTTCATATTCAGTTTGAAATTCTGAGGATCGATGTGAAGAGTGCAATTAATCCATTAACCTAGACAGCTACAACCTTTATGACAAATGATTAGACAAGAGGATATTGTAATGTAGCATTCTGAAACGAAAGGTCAGACAAGATTACGGATGAAAGATAGTAGACCTGAATAAAAAAAAAGAAATAGACTATCATTATTATATAGGGCAACATAGTTTCACGGCAGTTGTGTCAAGACTAAAATACGTCATATGCGTAACGTAGAAGGCCTCGTATACAGTGACTCTACAGTGTCATTCAGAAGTAATGTTAAATAGAGTGATGGAAAAGAGAGCGTTGGTTTGGTGAGTCAGAACGCTACTTTCACTTCAAGTTTAATAAACAGGGCAGCATAAATTACGACGCCCTGGGTAGATCACCAAAGTCATGAAAAAGAGGAGAGGGTTGATTAATGAATGAGCTGTTCCAGAACTGACCATTTAAAACAAATGCAATGTTTCATACTTCAAAACTGTACAAAGCATTAATGTAATGGTAATATTACCACGAGACACGCATTGAATGTGTACATTTTCTATATACTTGTTGCATTCATAATGTTACAGACTAAATGAAGTTATGCCATTAAAGGGAAATACGTTAGTATAATGAAAACCTCATGATTACTTAGTGTGTTTAAAGGCAATTACCACCAGACAGCTATTTGGATTTTATGGCAAATGCATTGTAATGGTTTCGTTACCGACAAACATGTGCAATACACTATCAACCCCATATACAATCACACACACACACACACACATACACACACACACATACACACACACACATACACACACACATACACACACACACACACAAACACACACATTCAGACATATACATAATCACATGCAAAGCACATATATGTACATACATATACTGCCTCACTACGTTCAAAACTTCGCAAACAATATTTATAAGCTAAACTCTACTATGTAGCGGAGTGGTCAACCTGGAATGATATTACCATATGCATATTCGATCAAAGCAAAACAAGAACTCACGAAAACGTGCATGCGTACACCCCCACACATACAAATACGCACACTTACACAGACAAACACACACGCCCATTTCCCCCTCCGGTGCAATCGGTTACTGCGTTCGGATGGTAACCGAAAGGCTGCTAGTTTGAGCCAACCCAGGGACGCAGCAATTGGCTGGTATATATATATATATATATATATATAATATATATATATATATATATATATATATATAGATGTCAAGTAAAGCTGCGAAACAAAGCAATACTCTTTCCAAGTGTTAAATTGAAGAAATCATGTGACTAGAACAATATTTCGTTAACAGATTGTTTCTTCATGAGAGGCATTATATGTAAACTACAGAAGTTTCCGATTAACTAGTCGACTGTCCATCCTTTCATTCTGGTATTTTCAAATTTACTATCAAAAAACCTTAAGAAGTATTTTTATTAATTAAATGTTCCTTCAGAATATAGTGCCATCCGTAAATTATGAACGAAGAAGTATCCCATTTTACCCTTTCTTCGAATTTGTAAGCTTATTTATTAGGAAAAAGTATTAGAAATTTGAAAACATCTTAAATAATGCACTCATCCATGTTATGCTTCAAGGATCTAACATAATCGTACAAATAACTAAATTTTTAGCATCAGAAATATCCATACATGCGAATGGGTAAAATACAGCATATCTTTTACCTGTAGAAAAAGCGATAGATCAAGTATTACTATGGAATGAGGAGAAGATCAATTAAAATTAATTCTATCTACAAAATATGCTAGGTGATTATAACTGAGTGAGTCCAAATGTCTGAGTTAATTATAGATATATTGAAATGTCTAGTACCACTTGCAAGCATTCCTGCCTTTTAATTTATGTCCTCTGAATCTTTACTCATGTCAACACAACAGCTGTTGAAAACTCCATCTACCACCAATTGTAAATTACACACATTAAGCAAAACTGGCATTTACTTTCGTTTTGCATTCGGCGTCATAAACATATGAGATCTCTTTTATTTACACCATTTCTCTACGTTCAAAATGTTCAGTGATAACTGGAACTGACTTAGGCGCAGGAGTGGCTGTGTGGTAAGTAGCTTGCTAACCAACCACACGGTTGCCGGTTCAGTCCCACTGCGTGGCATCTTGGGCAAGTGTCTTCTGCTATAGCCCCGGGCCGACCAAAGCCTTGTGAGTGGATTGGTAGACGGAAACTGAAAGAAGCCTGTCGTATATATGTATATATATGTATATGTGTGTGTGTTTCTGTGTCTGTGTTTGCCCCCCTAGCATTGCTTGACAACCGATGCTGGTGTGTTTACGTCCCCGTCACTTAGCGGTTCGGCAAAAAGAGACCGATAGAATAAGTACTAAAAGGTGGTGCTCCAGCATGGCCGCAGTCAAATGACTGAAACAAGTAAAAGAGTAAAGAGTATACGAATTTACCTCTGTACTGCCCTGAAACAGCTCTCATGTAGTAGTTTATATACTTTGCCGACTATCCAGTCTTTGGAAATCAGCAATAGTTTGTCTTACTCAAAACTCTGATTCTACCAACTGTTGACCCACGTCAGAACTCTTACAATTTATAGACTTAATCGTAAACAACAAGCAATTTTATCACATTGAGTCTCACTCTCCCGTGATAGAGTCAAAATTGAGCTGATTCTCTAGAGAGAACGACGTTACAGATATATACGAAGGGTTGCTGAAAAGTTTCTGGCTTTGAGTAAAAGAAAATACAGGTGGGTGGGGGGGTCAGCTAATTATGATTTTATTCAATATATTCCCCTCTCAGGTTCGCACATATATTGCAGCAGATCTTAATTGATTTTAGTCTCTGTAAAAGAACTCGGAAGTTGGGCTACAAAGCAGGCCTTTCGCGACACCCTTAAAGCCAGAACCTTTTTAAAACTCCATCGTATTGTCAGTGAAAGACAGGTTAATTGAACTGAAATTAGCTAAAATTTAGACTGTATCTGATACGAGGAGTTCCTAACTTTCCTGTCTGTGGATTCTGTCTTCCTCGCTCTTCCAAGTTACGAAAGTGATTTTTACAGTCAGCTCTCTAGCAGTGACAGCTGACAGACCTCATCATCCCTCTTCACCGCATCTTCAGTGACGCTCAGTGCTTTTTTTCTATTAGACTAGACCCTAGGTGCATTAATGATATTTTTATTGCCTATCACAAAAAAATACCCACAGATCTCACGCAAATGATACTAGAATATACTCTTAATATATCGAATGCAAAAATTCCTTTTGAATACACAATCTCAACAATCTAAAAGTTCGCAAATATAATGCAGAGACATGAGAGCGTAATCCATTTCAGTAGAAATGAGTCAGACTGACAGCATATAATACACATTACAACACTACAATACTTCTACAGATGTAAGACTACAATCACTACCATCACTATTACCTGCACCGATTATTACCATTTTCAGTTTGGATTCTAAATAATACTCTATAAATCAATTGCAGTCAATGAAAACGATTGGTTTAACAATCTATACTAATTTTTGCTTGATGACCACACACTGACCCCATTGTTGAAGCGGCATTCAGAAGATACCAACTTTTCAGCCAACTCTTCCAAATAATAAACTTTTTATAGGAAATATGTTCCTGGTGAAATTGGAAGTATTTCCTCAGAATACTCAAATGTGTTCTATTAAACTCAAAACTCAAACAAGTTCTGCTTTATAGTATTATTTATAAGTCTTGGACAACATCACTAGAATGCACAAATATTGTCTACAACGACCGAGTAGCTTAGAGATGAAAGGAATTATCTCTATATTTTATATTTTACAACTATTCTAGATATTTTACAACTATTCTAGATTAGCCACCGTCAAAGGACAACCAGTATACGCACCATTCCTCGATCAACTATCTAACCATTCGTAGTTTATTGTAGTTCCTGAACATCACACTAAACACATTTATAATCTCTTGTACGTAGAAAAATATTCCTCTGGAAGTCGATATACGTCTCGCTTGCTTTTAGATGCATCAACCTATACACTGATTTTCGGAACTAAGCAATTTTGTTTTATTGATATTAAGTTTCTTTTGACAAATAGCTCTGAAAGTGAAAATATGATATCGTAATGCGAATACCTTTCCAATAGTTCCAATTTAATACGGTGATATGAAATGACCTGAACTTGGAATGACATAGGTTTACGGACATTGACTTGCATTGGATTATCGTTTGTTTTTGTCTGTTGCTGCTGCTACAGTGATTAGAAAGGGCTTCCTTTGAAGATTAACAGCATCAATAAAGTTAAATTTCTTTAAAACAGAAAGAAAACCAGCTGCCGACTTTCATTTCCTGGCGCCATGTATCTGGCACACCACGTTATCTCTAGTGAAGCTCAGAACGTGAGAATTAATAAGATTTATCAGATTATTAAGGGTTAGGTTCGAGAACACATATGAATGCTAAAATAGTTGAAAAAGAGGAAGTAACATATAAAACAACGATGCACATTTGATGATTTTAGAAGTAAATAAGAAAATAAACTGAAAAATATACTGCAGAATAAAGGGATTGTAGAACCGCTATACTTTTAGAAATGGCCTCAAAAGTATTCAGTAAAATCATTTAATGCTTAGTGTCTGTTCTACACTAAGAGCTAAGGCAATTGAAGTGGGATTTATCCTTCTGATATTAAGAGGATATAAAATAGTATTATGCATTTAAACAAGAATTTAGATTTGTAATGGATGAGAAAAAGATGAATGGCTAGGTAAAGAAATATTTGATACTAACGTTTTACAATAGAATTAAAAAACTCAACCGAAACTGATTTGGAATCAAAACGTAAAAGAAAATAATAAACTTTAACATATTCAGAAGACTCTGTCTCAAGACTTTTTTGAATTGCTTTCCGAGTTGATTACATAACAGCCAGTATTTTGTCGGCTGAAATTCATAATCTCTCCGTTCTGTTGTGAGAATAAAACTATTGTTTTGTAAACAGAGCAGCAATTACAAAGACCTCCTCACTCATCATACACATCAAACGTTCATGGGCGCTGTATCTCTTCTTCAAAATAAATAATTTCTTATTACAAAAATGTTCTGCTGCCACACGCCCCCAGAAGATACAACGATTGTGATTTTAACAGCGTTCTATCCTGGAAGGCGATTCTTTTCCCGCATGATTCAGAAACTAGAGTCGAACAATAGAGTTCTCATAAATTTTCAAAATTTTTCAGTCGACAAATACCAGGAGTATGGCAATACAACTACAATATCAACAATATTGATTTCACATTAAATCGATATCCTTGTTATTCTAATATTGTCATAAAAGATTAAAAAAACAGTAACTAGATTTAGCATTTGCAGTTTTAGATGTACGATTACCAAATAATTATTCATCAAAAGATTTTGGTAAATGCTACATGATAGTTAATGGTGATTCTTTAGATGTGAGCAAAATTTAGTAAATACAACAACAATAACAATTAAAAGAACAAACTCAGAAAGTTCTAGTTCAGACATGAAGTAGTATAGCTGTTATAGAGAAATATCAATATATAAATATGTTATAAGAGATATTAACAGAGAAATGTTAGAAATTGGTATGTAAAAGATGACATGACATTCCCTAAACATAAATGATAAAAGAAAAACATGACAATTAGGTTTGACGTATAATTCTATTAAAGGTTATTAATTAATGATATTGTAGTTGCATTAGATAAAGTTATAAAGTATATGAAACGCAAGTTGTCTATCTATGAATATCAACTCTCGAATTCGTCGATACATACATAATACATAATTATATATATATATATATATTTATATATATGTATGTCTATATATATATCTGTGTGTGTATTTGTATGTGTGTGTTTGTGTGTGTTCCGTTAAATTTGTTCTCTTAACTAGTTGATTAAGAAGTACTCAAAGGACTGCAATTTCCACAAATAATAGATTCAGTCATAAGCAGCATATAAACATGGCCTTAAAAATGAAGGACAAGAAAATTGAAACTCTCTGCTCAAGAATGAGTATATGCGTCTTTTAACTTTATGTATCCTCTAATAACTATATAATGATGTGTAACAAAGCGAATTCTGTTGGTTGTAATAAACTTGAAATACATTGGAGGAAAGGCTTATTTACGCCTCTCTCAATACCTCTACATTTACGCTCCAAGTGTAAGACTTAAGCCTGTAACTTGATGGGAGAAAAACTGGGGGTACATCTATGAATGTGCTACTAAATAAGTCTGGGTTTAAAAACTTGCTAATCATTAAGGCAGATCCGATTATCATCTTTTAGAATTGATGATACCTGCCATTCAGCTCCTTTCCGAAATGTGCAGACAGCACTAGTTGCAACTCATTTTATCAACTCTATTAATTCCCTGAATCTTTTCTCCTTTATTCTCATCTCTCTGTGCATTAATAATTTTTATCATTGTCTGTCTTAAAATTGTATGGAAGACTATACCTTTCAGTAGCCTATCTTGCAGGGCTGTCATAATGAAATTAAGACACACTAGAATTTAAACGCGCAAATGAGGCGAAAACCTGAAAACAACCTACTGTGAGTGGACGTCAGTCTAGTAACTTTCAATAGAATTATGTCAAAGCATACATTCTTACAGTACTATACTATACCTCTTGATGAACAAATATTAGAGTTAATAACATTACGCTACATGCACAGTCACCAGTTTCGTCGGATTCCGGCTATTACACTAAAAACACATTACATTTAATAAAATCTTTTTCTTTTGAGTTTGTAATGCATTTCCTCCACACATTTACTACGTCTTAATATTTGTACTTCATAAATATAAAATCTGCTACAATAAACTGATAACCTGTTTGACTCCTATCTCTGCACGCACGACCAATGTAGGAGTCTCTCCTTCTCTTACTACATCCGTCCATACACCTTTGATATTCCCATTTTAAAGAACAAAGCACTAAATGTACTTAGTGTCCTTTCTGCTCGGCAGAGCACTCTTCTATAACTCCACACTTTCAGCACTTTTCCTTAAGTCAGTAGCCTACACACCATTTCGAAGAACTAAAACTTATTATTGTAATTTGATTGTGCATTGTAGATAGATTTTTTTTCCTTTTACGATTAAATTTACATGAAAAGAGGTAACGTTGTAACGTCCACGCATTTCTAAAAGCCATTATGAGTGGGTATTAGATAGAGTGACATGACCTGACCAGAAACCGGAATGGTTTACGGACTTTGACTGGATTAAGATATCTCTTGCTGAATGAATTTCACTCTACTGTTGTGATTTTAATGAATTTCCTTTGATCGTAACTAACATGAATTAACTCACATATTTCATTTACTGGTGCCATACATCTAAATCATCGCATCATTGCCTGTGATATGTACTGAGCAATATGCAATGTGATTTATAAGACTATCAAGTTTTAGTTTCGATTCTATATCACATATGAATGTTAAAATATTTGAAAGTACGGAAATAACATAAAACACAAGCATTGAACATTTTGTTATTTAATAAATGGAGTCGACAGAATATAAACTGTAAACTATATTGCAGGAAAAATATATTAGAAAATTACTATATCTTTACAATTGACCCAACAAAGTATTTCGTACATACATTGTATTGCTTAGGCTCATTTCAGACTTGGAAGTCTAAGGCCATTGGATGTAGATTAAAATTTCTAACACGAAGAGTATATAAAACAGTATTTTGCATTTAAACAAGATAAAATGCTCCTAGTTATGACAATATAACTACAATAACAACGCTATTAATTTCATAATAAATTGAATTCCTTTTCCTTATAACATTTCTATGAAAGTGTGAGAGAAAAAAAGGAAAAAACCCAGAAATCTCATTATTTGATGTTTCATCCGAATGACGGCCAGGTAATTCGTTATCAACTGAATTTGATAAATATGGTTCAATTACAAGTGCTGATTCTTTATAGTAGAATGAAGTAAAGAAAATATAACGAAAATAAAGAAGGAATTCAAGATTTCCATTGAAACAAGAATTCATTTAATAGAATATAAAACACATATGTTATAGTTAATCTGTCTAGTGAAATGTTAGATATCTATGTAAGAGATGTTATAAAGAATCCCCAAATCTGAAATCTACAGAAAAGGCAAGGAAAAAAAACAGAAGGGGAGTTTTAAGATATATTGTATAATTCTGCTTAAACATGTGGATTGCGTTGAATCACGTTTTGAAACTCAGCGTAGTTATGCACGAGAATTAAATCTAGTATACGAAGACAAAAAAGTAACACTAGGACAAAACACACACACATACATGGAGACTCCAACGATGGCTTAGCTACCCGAAACTTCTTGTTTACTACTACTACTACTACTACTACTACTACTACTACTACTACTACTACTACTACTACTACTACTACTACTACTACTACTTGTAATAATAATAATAAATAGAAATAAATAAATTAATAATAATAACAATAATAATAATAATAATAATAAAAATAATAATAATAATAAGATTGGAAGTGTTATCATATACATTGTTTTGTCTTAGTATAAAAGATGGGCTACAGCAAATATTCTGCTCAATAACATAGATTTGCTTGTCAGTTGTTTGACCTTAACCAGTTGAGCATGTCCCTTAGCGGCTGACAATATGTGCATCTCTGATCACGAGCAGAAGTAGTGAGGGAGCATGATAGCAATGTGTTGAGAGGAATTCTTTGAGGTTTGAATAATTCACCTCTTGAAACATGGGTGTTTCGTTCAACATCCTTAAACAACCCTTATTCAGGGACCTTTTGAGTGAGATGGGCTACTCGACCTTAAGAAAATTCTAACTGGGCCCCACCTGCAAGGTTATGCGCTGTCTATCTTGATATAAGATCACCATGTCGCGCACATATGGTTGTGATGCATGTGCCTGGTGTACCCTTATCAGACGGGTAGTCATGATGGGTATGCTGGGCTTCGTATATTTTACCCGAGTGTCACTTTGATGGCGTGCACTGCTCTCTCACTCAATAATAATAATAATAATAATAATAATAATAATGATAATAATAATAATATATTTATATTTATACACCCATATATATATGTGTGGATGTATGTAAATCTGTGTAGTCTTTCTCTTTCTCCTCCATCTTTTCTCTAGTCCCACAGATGGAAGTAAATAGTCAGGTGATTTGCCCACATGCTGAAGATCTCGATATTCGCTGTAATTATATGAATTTGACAAGATTATATACATATATATATATATATATCAAACTAAGCAACAAGGATACCTAGAAGTAATGCAGTATGATCGTTTCATGCAATACCATTTAATTGAACAATACAATCATTACATCAATTTAAAATTCAGATCAATCTTCAGATGCACAAAGATATAGAATTTATTTCAATTAGAATAGATGGACACATTAGTATAATTATACCTAAAATCTCCCTAATTCCCTAGAAGAAAGGAAAGAGAGAAAGAAGAGAAAATTAGGAAGAGGATGAAACGGAAAAAACGAGAAAGAAAGTGTCAAATACAATGAAAGAAACAGAGATTAATTTCTACCAAAAAGCAGAGATGGATAAAATATAATGTAAATAATTTATAAATTATAAAGTTATAACAACCTAAACGTAAAATAATTAATAGTAATAGAAGCAATACTAAAGCCAAAATACATCATTTACCTCGCATTTAGAGTAGATACTGCGTTAGAACAAAGAAAAATGCGTAATCTGCACTACAAGAACTTGTAATCTGCACTATAAGAACTTGTGGTGCATGAGAGCACTCGTATTTATATCGCTGGGTGGGGCACAAAAACCATCCGTTACGGTTGCGGGGTCTGCCAGATCAAGTGATTTCGGCCTTCCTTAATTTCTCACTAAGAGATGTCCAGCTAGACATAGCATCTGATTCTTCTGTCAGCGATATATATATATATGGAATGTGAATATCTGTTCAAACACTAGTGTCGCAAATACCAATAGTCGTGCACTGGGTCGATGAAATCAAACCATGTGTATGACTGGTACTTATTTAATAGAACGCAGAAAGATGAAAAGTAAAGTCGGCCTCTGTGGAATTCGAGCTTGCTTAAAAATACACACACCGCACACGCATTTGTGTAAGTATGTATGTATGTTTGTCTGTGTGTGTGTATGTACGCATGCGTATGTTTGTAGGTGTGTATACGTGTACGTCCGTGTTTGTGCTAGTGTGTGTGTCTCACTGCTTGATTACCACTATCGGTTTGTTTACATTACTAAAAACAACTGTCCGTCCAAAAACGGTTCATAAATTAAGTACAAGGCGCAAAATAAACAATGTCATAGATTTGATCGAGTGCATCGGTAAGCCAGCATATTCAATAAATGGAAAAAGCAAACGTTTCTTTTATCTATTATCTTTGACATGTATCTGTGATTGCACTGCAGCCTTGCTGGGGCTTGAATAAGTTTAGTTAAATGAAACGACCTAGTACTCGTTCTGTTTCCTGTTAAACAAACTGGTAAGCTACGAGGACGTAAACACACCAATACCGGTTGTCAAAGGGTTTTGAGGACAAAAGCCGACCACACACCCACGCACGCACGCACACACACACACACACACACACACACACACACACACACACACACACACACACACACATATATATATATATATATATATATGAACATGACAGGCTCCTTTCATTTTCTGTCAGCCAAATCCACTCACAAGGCTTTGATCAGCTCGAAGCTATAGTAGAAATCGCTTGACCAAGGCGCTACTCAGTGGTACTGAACCCAGCGATATATCGATGGCTATGAACAATTTGTATGTGTATATTGAAAGCGTTTTGGATTGCGGTATTCGTCTTGAGAAAAGAGCATGTGTATAGGTCACTATGTTGAAATTTTCCTGGTTCCGTTGCTAATATTGGTTTCAAATTTTGGCACAAGGCCATTAGTTTTGGAGAGATACAAGTCGATTACATCGCCCCCACTTTTCAATTGGTACTTATTTTGTCGACCCCGGAAATATGTGATGCAAAGTCAACATCGGCAGAATTTGATCTCAGACCGTGAAAACGGATGGAATGTCGCTAAGACTTACACCAGTCGTGCTAACGATTCTGCCAGCTCGCCACCTTTTCCGTTGTTAATATTGTGGGCTACATTTTTGAGAGACAAATTCATTTTTGATGAATTCACAACAAGGACTGTGCACTTAGATAATTCCTACCAAATATTTGTTGCTACAAAACAGAATTCTATGCATTTAGTTCTCTCGAAAATACTTTCATTTTCCTGAAGACAAAAGCAGATGTTATATACATTTCACATTTCGAAGAAAAGCATTTCATATAAAAAAATATTTTCTTGTTAAACCTGAAAAATGAATACTATTCCACTAATCTTCTGTTAATGTATTTCTCTGTTTTTGTTGATATTTAAATGTCATTAAACGAAAATGTAGAGACAGCTCTTTTTATCAGACAAAATTCTGTTTGTGTATGAATATTTTATTTACTCGTTTACTTTTATCTATTTTTATCTATTTCACTTTTCGAAACGTAATCGAGAATATGTGAGATAATTTACTAGTTCAGCATTGTAGTTGCATGTATGGGTTTGAATTCAAAGGTTGATTGATATATAGCAAATGATATTTTTACAGAATGGTACGAATGTTATCTGGCCTACATAATATATTCCTTTTGTATGGCATCTGTGACATGTTTGCTGTTAATGCAAAAAGAAATGTGTCAAACGATCAAATTGAAACAGAGATGCAAAACAAAATAATTTAAGTTTGCTATAACCACGATATTAATAATGAATTTCTTCTTCTTTTTCTTCTTTTTCTTCCTCTTCTTCTTCTTCTTCTTCGTCCCCTTTCTCGTCCCCTTCCCCTCCTTCTCCTCCTCCTCCTCCCCTTCCCCTTCCCCATCCTCTCCTCCTTTTCCTCTTCCCTACTTCCTCCTCCTCCTCTAGCTCCTCTACTTCGTGCTCCTCCTGCTTTCCTTCTTTTTTCTACCCTGTTATTCCTCCTCTCTCCCTCCTCCTCTTACTCTTCCCCACCCCCGCCATCACCTCCTCCTCCTCCTCCTCCACTTTATATTCTTCCTCCACTTCCTATTCTTCCTCCCCTGTTCTTCCTCCCCTCCTCCTCATATTTTCCTTCCCTGTTCCTCTTCCTCCTCTTCTTCCTCCTCCTCCTCCTCCACTTTATATTCTTCCTCCACTTCCTATTCTTCCTCCCCTGTTCTTCCTCCCCTCCTCCTCATATTTTCCTTCCCTGTTCCTCTTCCTCCTCTTCTTCCTCCTCCTCCCCTTCTTCCTCGTCCTCCTCCCCTTCTTCCTCGTCCTCCTCCTCTTCTTCCTCCTCCTCCTCCTCCTCCCCATTCCCCCCCCCTCCTCCTCCTCCCCTTCTTCCTCGTCCTCCTCCTCTTCTTCCTCATCCTCCTCCTCCCTTCCTCCTCCTCCCCTTCCCCTTCCCCATCCTCTCCTCCTTTTCCTCTTCCCTACTTCCTCGTCCTCCTCCCCTTCTTCCTCGTCCTCCTCCCCTCCCCATTTCCTCCTCTCACAATGTACAGTCAGACGAAATGTTACTAAGCATTTTGCTCGCCGTGCTAACAGTTCTGCCAGATTGCCGCCCTACCCAGAAAATGTATTATTACAATACGGTAAACGATCGCTAATAGCTCGTGGCAGCAAACTAGAAATGCTTGAGTTTCAGATAATAAAAACTAATAAAAAACCCTTCAAAGTTGACAACCGTTCACAGATTCATACCATATTTTCATGATAAACATAAGTATAACATGTATATTCAACGACCGTAACATCATTTCACAAGTCTCAGCTATAATAGCTTTACGTATGTCCCAAGACTATGTGAACGACATCAATGCACATAATTCTTCGTGGAATAAAGATAATTTCGATAACTCAAGTTCTGACACAAAAGCGTTAAAACTAAACACCCGTTATATCCTTAAAATATGCCACAAGCTATTAGGTACACACGTATAAGCAGGTTGCATATCACTTCTCTGTAAACCCAATTTTCTTATCTATATCCCTAACACGCCACTACTATATGGCATATAGACTCCCAACTATTATCTTGTATATCATAATCATATACTGCAAGAATTAAAGATAATGCTATTTCCTAAATACTGGTTTCAAATTTTGCTACAGGGCCAGCAATTTGGAGGGGGTGGTAAATCAATGACATCAACTCTAGTGCTCAACTGGTATTTATTTCATCGACACCGAAAATATGAAAGGTAAAGTCGACTACGGCAGAATTTGAGATCTGAACGTAAAAACGAACGAAATACCGCTACCCAGCGTGTTAAAGGTTCTCTCAGTTCGCCGTCTTATAATTTCCTAAATATTGACTTCGAATGTTGGCGCACTGCAAGAAATGTCTGGAGATATTCAACTAGTACTTATTTTATAGAGCCCGAAGGTAAGAAAGGCAAAGTCGATCTCGGCGGAATTTGAATTCAGAACATAAAAAACGGACGAAATACCACAAATATTTGGCCTGGTGTGTTAACGATTCTACCAGCTCGCTGCCTTACAATTTCCTAAATTTTAAGATAAAAAATGTACTAGATCCGTTCCTTACCAATACGTATATTGATACGTATATTTCATACGTATTTTCTTCAGCCCTCTTTTCCTGTCTATGTTCTAAAATCAACAAGAAGATGGCGTTTAATGCACCAATATACGCTCTCCCCTCCCTCCCTAACCTGGGTACCTGCTAGGTATTCTTCCAGATATTTTGGCTAAAATCAACATGTTTATTTCTCTAAGTTAATATGATGTCACAACTGCTTTCCAAACTCCTCCAAAGACCAGCAACACTTTTCTTTGACTAAACCTCAATTTTAAATCGTGGTCACCTAAAGTTTTTCGTCTTCGGTGATTTTAAGGATGTCACTGTTAATATATCACTACTAGAAACTTCTACAGTCCGTCCTTTGTAAATATCTTGTTTAAGCTTGCGAACTATAGAACTTTGACGGAAATATTTACAAATAATTATTATAACTTGCCCCTTGTACCTTTATCTTCTTAGTGATTAACAATACGTCTTATGCCGCTCACATACAATGCCTTGCTTTTGTAAATTTTATCCCGCACAGTGTTTGAGTGTGCTTAATGCAATAATCCTCTGACTATGTTGCGTCTCTGTGGAGGCCATGAATATGAATATTACTGTTAGATCATATGTGTTGAAATTGGGATTTGCGAATTAATTACTGGACATAAGAATGCATGACAACCGCATTTGCTGCAGCTAATCTCTTTAAAAAATCATAGTTATGGTTAAAATATAGACTGAGAATTTGAATATGGTTACAGAATATTTCCAGGTATTTTCAGATGACGATTCATGCATTGTATATTCGTGTCGATGTCATTGATTTTGTTTTTGCAGTAGATCAACGTTCTCTCAACAGAGGTTTGGCGTATGATATGGATAGATTCCAAATGATTTTGGGTGTATGTGTTAACAGGAATCATTTGTCATACGACAAATGCTACACGCCTGGCAATAACGTAAGAGGTACATATCTCCATTGTGCAGATAGACTCTGAACGTTTCTGCAGAGAGTCATACAGCGTTGAAACGTTGTTAGCCAAAGGAATTATGAATCCGTCTTGTACATAATGCCGCTTCTTTTCTTTTGTAAGTAAGGCAATATTAATTTTCAACCTGGCGGCTATGACAACTTCCCACCTTTCCGGAAATTGCTGATCTTGTGCCGACATATGAAACAATATTTTGAAGTAGTGCTTGGAAACAAGAAGGTCTCTTATTTTCAAGTGCTGCTTAAGAAGTCAGACATTATTTCTCTTTTACATATTTTTAAGCGTAAATAAGATGGACAAGTTTAACATGGCTTAATGGGCAAACACTGAATAAGGTGATGTAGATATTTGCTTTGAATTTTGATGCTTTATTTTGAAATATAAGCAATTCTAGTCTGCTGTCGTGCAATCGTTTTCGGCAGCTAGCATAAGCATGGGTGTGTATCTATGGTGAAACATTTATAATTTATGTGCAGGTTTACTAGTACAAACAAACACGCACACTCACCCCTATATATAAACATACATACATATATATATATATATATATATATATATATATACATGTATAGACAGTCATACACACACATATACATACACACTCACAAGCACACACACACACAAACACACTCACATAGGCATATGTGAATGTACTTTGGCATAGATAACTATAAAATATGAAGAACTACGTAGAATAAGAATATAATGGCTTGTTCGGAAAAGGAAAAATGGGAGAAAAAATAGTAGTTTCCATGTTTTTACTTTACTAATATTCCTTATCTTTACTTTCAACAGGGATGTACTGCTAATATTAGGGTAATCAAAGTGATATAGATCATTCAATAAGATATCCATCTCTCCTGCAAATTTTGTGAACGTGTACCAATCTAAGAAAATCATTGCTCATAAATTTTATTATTAATATTTTGGCACTTTAATCTTTATCGTATACTTGCTGCGTACAGAATTATTTCTGATTTTGTGCTTTGTCTATGTTATGATGGATTAGCAAGGCGAAGTGTATTTTTCTTTGATGTTTTAGTTATTAACTTCTTCTCAATGTTTCTCTTTCTATTGGGATGGTTCATATTTTCAATCAAAACTATATGATTATCATTCCCAGATCTTCATATTTCTGCATTTCTTTTAGTGGTACATTCTTTTCAGCTGGATTTTATCCATTCTCTACGCAATTTTCATTTTACTGATATGCATCGGCAATAATGTATTTATTTGCCTTAATCTCCTTCACTTTGTAAAATGACATGCCCTTGTGTATGATGACTATAATCTTTTGTAAACTTTTATGAAATGTAGATTCATAAGCTGTAATAAACTACGAAAGTGCTGGCATTTTCACACTCGTAGATATATATTTCCTTTTAGCTAAACTACAATATGACAAATTATTTATTCATAGTATTCAGATATTCTGCCGTTAACCGTTTCAACCCGATTCCTGTCTTGATTGTTAGTGCAATTTCTACTTGTGCAACGATGAATAGTGCTATATTTTCGGCTTTCACCCTGTATATCACCGCTTGGCCTGCGATATTTGCCACCACCACTGTGCTCAAATTTTTCCTCAAATCAAAGTAGGTCATTTTGTAATTTATTTCCTATGTTACGTTTTCTTTGTAATTTTAAACTACTTTCTTGTGTTGCTTCTCTATTCTCGAGTCTCGGGTCTCAGCTTATATATTTCGTATCTTTTGGCCTCGTTGGAAGCAGAGAACAATATATTCATTTTCTTAATGTTTTCTAGGTATTTGTATTAGCGAGCCAATATTCCTTACAAGTCGCCTAGAAATAATAGTCTAGCAGGAAGCACCATATATATATCCCTACTCATCGTAAACATAACAGCTCTTTTTTGCAATTTGTATACTAGTCAGTGTAATTATCGTTCTTGCTAAATCAGTTAGATTCCGTTTAAAATATGACAACTGGAATAGCTTGAATAATGATATGCATCACTTTACTTTACGCATATAACTCCATATCATTCCATTAATTTTAAAAATGTAATTCTACTTATCAAATTAATCTAATGGAATTAGGATTATTTTCGTAATTTTGTTTCATATATGCGAACTTTACGATATCTACTTCATTAAATGATAAGATTTTAAAATTCTTCTTGTTTTAATGCTCTTATATATATATATATATATATATATATATATATATATATATATATATATATAATATATATATATATATATATATATATATATATATATATATATATATATTATTTTAAAATTAATAATAATAATAATAATAATAATAATAATAATAATAATAATAATAATAATAATTGGAACCTACATACATTGGAAGCTATGCCAACATTATGGAATAACAACAGAGAAAAGATGGTATAGACACACACCAGAAAAGGTCACAGAAAACGAGAAAGCAACCATACTCTGGGATATGCCGATACACACAGATAGAGAAATTAAGGCCAACAGACCAGATATAGTTGTCAGAGATCATGAAGAAAAAAAATGCTTTCTAATTGATGTATCAATAATCGGCAGATGACAACGTGTCTCTAAAAGAAATGGAGAAACTCTCAAAATACAAAGACCTGGAAATAGAGGTAACTAGAATGTGGAATCTGAAAACAGAAACAATTCCTATCATAGTAGGTACATTAGGCATGATAAAAAAAATATTCAGACAAATACATAACAAAAACACCAGGACTTACAAACACATATAACATACAAAAAATTGCACTACTAGGCACTGCACACATCCTACGCAGAACACTTTCCATATAATAACCATCAGAGCATCACAACAAATCACAGCACATAGCCAAGGCACACAGAGCTGCGCTCGGTAGTGAAGTGAAAGCACGCTATAAAAATAAAACTACTGAATAATAATAATAATAATAATAATAATAATAATAATAATAATATAATAATAATAATAATAATAATAAGGTGTGTGGAAAACACTCGGCGAGAAACGGAAGAAAATTTGAAGAAAGAAGGAAAAAACATAACAACAACAACAACATCAACAACAACAATAATAATAATAATAATGATAATAATAATAATAATAATAATGATGATAATAATAATAATGCAGTACGAGAGAGCAAAGTCAACCTCGGCAACTTGCCTTGCTATTATCATCATTATTATAGTGACTGAAAAATCTCAGGGAATAGTGACATTTTTACCTTCAACGACTGATTTAGGATGATGTTCATATTAGTAAGCGGGAGTGTTGTTCTTATAATATTTACATACTTTTCAATGGAAATACTGCCCTACCCTATCGTGGCCATTTTTTGTATGCATTTGATGTTAGCACAGATGTTCTACGGTGCCAGCTACAAGTAAACTAAGGTAACACCCCTTATTTTTCTCGCACCATCTGGAGTATTCGAGCGGTTCCAAGCAGTACTGGTTTCTGCAAGTGCTCCACCCTTATTGCAGCCCCTATTTACTCCAAGTACTCACTGTTCCCAGGGCTGCGACAGATATTACTACCACTTTTAACCTCCCAAGCTAACCTGTCATATATATCGACTTCTCTTTCTTCCTTATCGCACACATTGTTGTCAGCTGAGCATGCTATATCTATGATCCAGCATCATTTGAATTCTATCTCAAGACTATGTCTAGCGTCCTATTCTCTATCTCATGGTCGCACTGAATCATAGAATCCCATACAATTTTGCATTATCATTTTCGAGGATGCCTTCCGATTTAAGTTCGTACCACGTTTTTGCCCTGTCAAGCCCACGCTTGTTGCAAAGTCTCTAAAGGGCAATTCTTGCTATAATACCATGACAATATTTATATTCTGTATGTGCTAGTGGCGTACATTCACTGGTAATATGCTTACGGTTACACCATTTTGTCCACAAATTCTGCACTTATCGATTGTCTATTCTGTATTTGATGTAATTCGTTCTTAGTGCTTGCTGTTGGATAGCACAGATTAAAGCCTCTGTTACCGTTTTTAAAGCACTTTTTGTAATCCATAGCTGTCATTTTTCTCTGTCTGTCTTATCTTGAACATGCCTATGAAATTGTTCATGCATTCTTTTCTTTATCCAGTTTTATGCAATGTATTGTTTCATTACATGCTTTTCTTGGTTTCCAGTGTCAAATATTGGCTGCATTGAGGTTTTTTCTTACTAGCCTTTTAGCATGGCATCTGGTAGCTCTGTTTTTAGTTGTTACACAATTCGTGTTATTATTTCACTTTACAAACATCTATCATATATCAGCTTCTGATTCAATTTATTGGCTTTCGTGCACACAGGATTTAATTTGTTCATGTTTTGTAATACTCGTGTAAGTTTTCTATTCTTTATATAATAATAGTTTATTCTTAGAGGAGATAATTTATTGCAATGTTCTGGTTGCATAAGGCACTTATCTCGGTATGTTTTTGTTAAATGTAATGCGTCTGAATAATAAATTTGTTTTTGATTATATTTATATTGTTAATGAAGTTATTATTTTTCTTGCGGATTCACTTTGCAGCGTATACATTTAGAACTTTATAAGGATACTATTTGTAAGGATGCTAAATCTTTAGTATTAATGAATAATATTTTATTTCTATGCTATCAGCCTCGGTTTTATGTCTCAACTTAATGAACCTACAATATTCCCTCATTTTTATTTCATTTGTTCCCTCCCTTAAGATCATTAAGTCGTAAATATTTATAAGATCACTAGCAGTATCGCCCGGCGTTGCTCGGGCTTGTAAGGGAAAGAACTATATAAGCATTTTTAGAGTTATAGTAAAAAAATAGGGAAAAAATGCATTAAAAATGGAAAAAAAAATGGTAAATTTTTTTAAATCGTTGACACATCGTAGACATTTTTAGAGAGTTACTTCCCTTATGTAATAGCGAAAAAATGCATTAAAATGAAAAAAATGATGGTAAATTTTTTAAAAAGTCGTAGACTCATCGTAGACACGCGCTAATACCCAGAAGGGCACGATATGAATCACGACTATAAGATACCCGATTTTGGTTAAACTGCACCGCAAAATGTGGGAGTAGTTAGGAATCTAAATCGTAGGAGAGAGACACACAACTTCACTTTTATATATAAAGATTTGTGCAACAACTAAAACATTCGGTTGTGCAAATTGTTTGCACAGGAAACCTGCTCTGTGTGGCGGTTTTTGCCGTTTTTGTGGATCTGTTTCAGCTTTTTTAGTGATTTCTGTTTTGGCGACTTCAAGCCATGAAGTCGTTGTTCTAAAAGAACGCTGGTCTCCTTGACAACGCTTTACGACGTTGATTTCCCTACCCTGCCTTCCCCACAGCTTCACGAGGGAGGTAAGAAGGGGAGGAGCTACACAGGTGCAGGTGCGAGCATGAACGCCAACGCCGCCACCGACACACGAAAAAATTGGAAGAACCCAGACGACAGCTTCAGCCACCACCACCACCACCACCACCACGACCAACACCATCACCACTACCACCATGACCACCACCACCACTACGCCCATGACCATCACCACCATCATCACCACGAACACCACGACCACCATCATCACCACCCCCACCCCACCAACAACAACAACAACACCACCACCACCACCACAAACACGACGACCACCACAACCACCATCACCACTACCAGCACCACCGCCACCACCGCTGCCACTACCACCGCCTCCACCACCACCATACTATGCCTCTGCTCTCTCCTTTTGGTTACTAAATCCATTACCATATTTCACAAGTACCATCGCCATACAATATTGCCTTCAAAAGTTTGTGTTTGGATAATATTTTTTAAGTAAAAGTTGTGCAACAACTATAACATTCGGTTGTGCAAATTATTTGCACGGGAAACCTTCCCTGTGTGGCGTGTTTCCCGATTTTGTAGAATTTGCTTTCGGGCTTTCTTAGCCATTTCTGTTTTGGTGTCTTCAAGCCATGAAGTCGTTGTTCTAAAAGAACGCTGGTCTCCTTGACAACGCTTTACGACGTTGATTTCCTTACACTCCCTTCCCCACAGCTTCACGAGGGAGGGAAGAGGGGGGAGAAGCAACACAGGTGCAGGTGTGAGCATGGACGCCAATTCCGCCGCCAATTAAAAAAAATATGCGTTAAAATGGAAAAAATGATGTTAAATTATTTTAAAAATCGTAGACTCATTGTAGACGCGCGCTAATACACAGACGGGCTTGATATGAATCACAACTATAAGATACCCGAATTTGGTTAAATTTCACCGCAAAATGTGGGAGTAGTTAGGAATCTAAACGAAGGGAACAGACACTCACACAACTACAGTTTTATATATATAGATTTTCGCGGTAATTCATTAATTCGTTCCCAAATTCTCTTTCCTCCAGTATACCTTGGCGAATGCTTTTAATTCGAATCTCAAATCAATTCATCCAGTGAATTCATTTAACGTGTAAATGTTTATACTTGTTTTTAATGCCCGTGATGAACAATTAAAAGTCGTCCATATGCAAAACAAAATAAAACAACAAAAAACAAAGTTGGTGTCTGTCCTCCTATAGGGTTCGTATCCCCATTCAGTCTTGTTTAATAAGACTATCAAGAGTGTGAACAGCAGGTGAAAAAGGTGTAGTGCGACACTGTCTCTTTGGAACTTTTCTCTTCCACTGGAAGCTGAGGTAGTTGTTCTGAGTTCCTCTTTTGTCTACATCAGGAGAATTCCCGACCAATTATTTTAAAAATCGTAGACTCATTGTTTAATGTAAACGCTTGTTAATGCTGTTACCATAATCTTGAGTAATACTGCTGTCAAGATTATCATGGTAGATATTACATATTATGCTCAAACCTTTCTCTCTCCTTGCAAAGTGTTCGTGTTTGCCTTTGTTGCTCAGTAATATATATTTTAAAAACCATATAAAGTTTGGTAGTATCACTTGTCTTGTCCTGGAAACGGGTTGCTTTTTTGTAAATAAATATACATTATTAGCAATACTATGGACAATATACGATAAAGGGAAATGTAGGCTGTCGGTTTCCGGTGGTTAATGTCTTTTTCTTGCAAACGTAGCTTACTCATGATATTAAGGTGATTTTTACAATAGTTCTTATGCTCACAAAGGTTTTATTTCTGCTGTTAGTTTATTAAATGACTTGATGAAAATACTTGTTGGACTTGGTATATTCAATCGCGTTATTTTTAAGAACTTAGGGGTCTGATTGTTATTGCAAAAATAGTATTTCTCAATAAGGATATTTATCCTCATCTTGTTTGTTGTTAACAAGACGTTTCGGTTGATATACCCTGCAGTCTCTTACGAAAATTCCTAAGGTGTTTTTCAATGTTATTATCATTGGTATTCAGGTCACTGCCTGGAATCCAACTCGGAATCTTGGGGATAGTTGCCGGCACATTTAACCACTACGCCATATGCCAGTGTGCAATTATTGAGCGAATTTTAGGGCTTATAAATCTAATATTTCCTATCCTTCCTTAATACCGGTTCCCATATGCTACTCATATCTGTACTTGGTCTGTTAGGAGGTTATTGTGTCCTAGCATATGTGCTGCTTCTTTTAGTTTTCGTATTTTCCAATGGTGTTCTCTGTCTATTATTTTAACTTCATCCAACAGGGGGAGGTGGTCTCTATTTTCCCATGCATGATCAGCTATACCTGATTTATCAACATCTCCTCGTGTCACAGCTTTGCGATATTCGTCTACCATTATTTTTAGGGGGCGCCATGCCTTCGTATAACCTGCCACAGATGCATGGGATGGTGTATACACAGTCTTTGGTCATATTCTCTTCTATTAGTGGTTTTACTCGGAGATATTTGCGAAGTGTTGTATCACCGATAATAGCCACTATATACATGGAATTCGTTGAGAATTTGGCTTTAGGATCAACACCACTAAAACCTATGTCTGAGATATGTTGATGACATCTTTATACTCTGGCCCCACCACACACACACACATATATAGATAAATAAATAAATGGAGTTAAACGCAGGTGTTATTCTGAATTTTTGCTACCCTGATAACTGCTTATTTTTTCTCGTGTTATTTGTAAACTGTGGAAAAAGCACACATACATTTATACACACACACATACACATACACACAGACACACACACACACACACACAGACACACACACATACAGATATATAAATGTATGTATATATATTTATTTACATTTATCTTTACTTTGTATTTTTTGTAAAGATATTTGTTGTTTTGAATTTATCTTCATAGCTAATGCACTAGAATCCGATGTTTTGAAGCCAGCTATTTTTGCTTCGAATTATATAAGCATATATTGATTTTATTTCTATTTTAGGTAGGATATCACTCAAAAATGCATTTTTCTCTTTTAATTTCAATACATGAAGAATAAACTCAGAACTTTCGTTCATAATCATTATTGTTCAGTACAATTTACGCTTGGTAATGTCTTGTTTCACTGACTACATTTTACATACGTTTTTTGCATTAGATTCAAAGTAAACATTTCACTATAAACTCTGGACTACCAATGGCGGTGAAGCTTTGTATAATTATTAATATGGCTCGTTGTATTAGATCGACTGTTGAAACAAACACTATTGTGCTACATTCTTTAACCGTGCGTTTAATCATCGATCGCTATTTGATTGTATTAGCTAGTAATCAACAGATTTCATTAGAGTTGTCTGCCAATAATATTTCAAAGATTTCATTCTTTTTGATTTTATTGCACTTATATTGTATAATTGAATAATCCTGTAACATTTCTTTATAATAATTGTTTCTGAGTTCTGGGTTCGTTTCCCCTTTTACTGTCTGTATTGAAAAATTACTTCCTTCTTTTATATTTATTCAAAACATTGATTTTCTTGTGTGACTGTATATATCAGTAATTAATGGACATATTTTGTGCAAAATAATCAGTTGTAGATCATACAGTAGATATCTCATGCACATAGTAGCATAATTCCGTTTTGTTTGCTATATGTTCAAAAACGTTTTTCGTTTGCTTTATTACACAAAGGCTCACGTGTTTTTCGTCTAGGCACGTGTTATTTATTAGTTTGGTATTAGTGAAACAGAAAACAAGAAAATAACATTAATTACGCCTCATGATATTTTAATAAAATTGTTTTCTTATTGATATCGGGCTTATTTTAGCTTTACAGAGCGCTTTGTCGATATTGTTATTCATCTGGAGATCACCAGGGGTAGTCTTTGGTTGTCAGGCGCAGTCCAGGGTAATAGGAAACATCGTGTTCCTTAGTATTAGTGATCTGTTAGAAAGTTATTTTGGGTGCTCGATAGGTATGTATGGGAGGTTGCTGTTATGAAAGGGCCACGCAAAAGCCAACCAAGCATGAATTCCTTAAACGGAGAGAGAGAGAGAGAGGGGGGAGAGTACTCGCTTGATCGAACTAGAATAATGTAGAATGTCTACAGATTTGAAACTCAGATTTATGATAAGCTTCGTAATAGGGCGAGACTGCAGAAGACTAAGACAATAATGATTCTTGTAGTAATAGGTGTAGTTGAAACAACAACCAAGATACTATTTCAAACGCTGAAAGAGATTGGAATTACAACTCGTTCACTACCTGAAAAAAGCTATTGTATATTCTCCAAAAACCCAAAGAAAGATTCTTGTGATTTGAGGAAATTTGTAGTGAACATACATCAAGCTAAAATACCCGCTTACAGAAGTTAGCTTCCACAAGCGTAATAATAATAATAATAATAATGATGATGATAATGATGATGATGATGATGATGATGATGATGATGATGATGATAATAATAATAATAAAAATAACAATAATAACAATATTAATAATAGTAATAACGACAACAACAACATTAATAATAATGATAATAATGATAATAATAATAATAGTAATAATAATATTAGTAATAATAATAATAATAATATTCTAATAATCATTATTATTATCATTATTATTGTTGTTGTTGTTGTCGTTATTACAATTGTTATTGTTGTTGCTTCTGTTCTTGATGATGCTGATGCTGTTATTATCAACATCATTAGTGTTACTACTACTACTACTACTACTACTACTACTACTACTACTACTTTTACTACTACTACTACTACTACTAACAATAATAATAATAATAATAATATTAATAATAATAATAATATTAGCAACATTAATAATATCAGCCTTATTCTATTTGCTTCATCACATCTAGGTACAGTGCAATTTTACTTGGTCGTGGATCACTTACCATATTTCAAAAATTATCTCCAAACCAAATACATGAAACCGTTGATCTTTTCTCGGAAGAATAGCAGCGTGTTCAGTGGTATTCAGTCAATTAGATAATCTACATTTTCTACTGCGTTGGTAGTTTCCACTGTTAGCATTTGATTACTATTGTTACTTAATCGTGTCTCTAAAGAAAACAGCAGCAGGATATGACGCTTTGGTGCAGTAATTATATATGTTTTTTTTATATGAGGCCTTTAGTACACGGATGTTGTAATCGCCAATGAAAAGTGGGAAATGAACTTTTAATAACAATGAAATCCTACGTCAATATTTGCATCGAATATCGCTACTTATATCGCAAAAAGCTTTGACAATAGATTTGTGGTTTTCACTAGAACACACAAGTTTTACCTATTGTATACATACAATGAACATACTCAATGTAATAATTAAAAAAAGCAGACTTGCACGTACTTCACTTAAGACAACTAAATTTGGTAGGAGACTAGCTAATATGGTTAAGAAGTTGTGTATAAAATGATGATGTTTCGGTTTCGAAACTTGGGAAATTATTTTCATATTAAGTGTTGCATTCTGCCTTGTGCATCTAATATCTAGTGGAAAATAATATATATATATATATACGTACATACACGGACTGACACACATATTAGGTGGCATATATATGTATATATATATATATATATATATTATATATATATATATATATACATATATATATATATATTCATAATTATGTATTCACATACATACATATATAGGCACATGTCTATCTATCTGTCTGTATATCTATCTATCTATCTATCTATCTATCTATCTATCTATCTATCTATCTATCTATCTATCTATATCTATCTATCTATCTATCTATCTATCTATTTATATATAAATATATATATCTGTGTCTGTCTGTTTATCTGTCTGTCTGTCTGCCTGCCTGTCTCTATCTCTCTCTCTCTCTCTCTCTCTCTATATATATATATATATATGCATACATAAATAGTACGCGATGGGAAAATTGTCGCCATTTTATGTTTATAATTTCGCTCATGCGCATTGTTTGGCTTTGATTTTGTGGACGACACTGTATAGTAGGTTTATTTGGGTAACATCTGTGTGGCAACCAGCATCATGAAGTAGTTCACTCTGCCAGAACATTTTTGCAGTGACATGCTGCACTGCTTGATATAGGCGCCGGAAGCTCCGGTACGAACAGATGGTGAATACAGAACAACCGTTGGTTTGTCGTGTCCCAAAATCATGTACAGAGAATGATGAAAACCAAACAGCCAGTTAACATCATGGAGTTTCGAGTGATCACTAGTGATGACGACATTATGTCTCCATTCATATTCCCACACGGACTCAGACTCAACACAGAGGTCTAGATAGAGTGTCTGGAGAAGGTAATGCTGCCTTGGGCCATAGAGGGTGGCTGCTGGAAGATCCTATATCCAGCAGCATGACTACGTGCCATGTCACGCAAGCAACTGAACTCAATCATGGCTCTCAGACTTTTTCTGCGACCACATCACCCTAACATCTGGCCACCTAACTCTCCAGACTCAAATCCCTTTGATTATTATATGTGAGAAACAATTGAACGAGATACCTACAAATACTTATAATATCAAAGATGAACTGAAGGCAAAAATTATGGCAGCTTTCACCAACTTAAATAAGGAAATATTTTGCAAGCGTTGCAGAACATTCTAAAGTCGCCTGGAGGCCGTGGTTGAAGCCAATGACGGTTTTACGGAATATAGTTACTTTTTAGTATTTCAAGATATTTTTATGTAATTTTGGTAAATATATCTAAAATGAGTTGACAGTGTTATTTTCAATTTTGCGTAATTTAGACGATATCTAGTGGAAAATATCTATTCACCGCACCCTATATATATAATATTATTTTATGGCATATATTTTACTTTTCTTTATATAATATTATTCATATGTAATTCTTATTCACACATCGCAACTTTTTTCTTTTTTGTATTTTTTATACGTATATATGTATATTTTTACTTTTATATATATATACTTAGAGCCCGAATCATGAAAACGTGGCTAACGGGGCTCTGGTATTGCAATTCCACAACGGCGGGTCTGCTCCTTGTGAAGGCGGATGAGGGCGATGCCCTGCAAGCTGGCTATAAAGGCGGACTACGACAAATTGGAGTTCCGGCAGCTTGCCGCAGGAAGCCTACGAACAAGACCAGACGGCTGGTCCCAAGGCCGAGCAAAGGATCTTATCCATGAACTCCGGCAGCTAGTTGCAGCAGAAGGGTCAATCCTCTCGAGACTCCTCTTGCCATTGAACATCCCCCCGCACCTTCTGTCAAGTACGTGCGGCTGAGAACTGTGCATCCTCTCCGGCACCTTAAACTTTTCACAGAACAACTTCGCCATTCATCCTTCATTATCTTTTATCCTCTCTGCATGTCCTGCTGTGATGGGATCATCTGGCGACGTGGGCAGACTAGGATATAGTTGGAAGACTCTAGTTGGAGTCCTGCACGTATGCGGCATAAGTAAGATGGTCGTTGTTGGATGGACCCGTTGACGAAAATCCAGCTAGGTCCTGCTTGTGCGTCCAGGCAACCCTTTTCAGAGACAGCAATGCCTTCCCCACATGGGAAAGGGCCTAAATAATGTGACTCAGAGAAAGCTCGTCCTCACTTGCTCGACTGGGTAACTGCCCCCAGTGAGTCATCCCCAAAGAAAAGCGGAAATAGCTCAAGGGACATCAGCAAAATCCTAGACGAGCTCATCTTCGTTGGAGACCTTATCACTGCTCTCATTGTAATCGGACATGTGCCCCCAGAATCGGCCTTTTCAGTCAGGAGAGTGCCTGCGAACGCCATCAAGACAAACTCTAAGGATCAAAGACGACGTCGTCATCAGTCAAGATGGACTGGCTTAAGCACGTAAGCAAAGCGAGTAGAATATTGGGTTAGAAATCTTTTGGATTTCCCCAGCATGCTTCATTTTAAACTCAATATTCTACAAGCTCTTATCATAGATTGAAATACGCGTATCATCGTTGAAAACGATTATCTCACATCGCTTGCATATACATATACATATAGGTATGTATATGTGCATATATCTGAACATGTACTCACATGTATAATATATAGCTACATCAAGGGTAAAGACCCTTCAGTCATAAATGACCATGCGATCGCACCTAAAAAGTTCCCCACTGAAGCATAATCTGGGCAAGGTTGTTTATGGAAGACCAGCTGACGCCCATGCATATCAGCCTCCCGTCTTTACACTATCGATGTTATCCAAGGGAAAGGCAAAGTCCGATACACTTTGATACCTGTGACGTCGCTACTAATATCTGCAGCTGAGCAAACCATACCAACGTGAATTAAAGTGTCTTGCTTTGAATCTCAATCAACATACAGCCCGGTCCGGGAATCGAACTCTCTACCTCATGATTTTGAGGCCCACGCTTTAACGATTGAGCCATGTGCCTTCATAAATACATTCACACACATACACACGTAACAATTACCATAACGTGCTGTCGTATTACATTCGGTCCACAAGGAGGCGAGCTGGCAGAAACCGTTAACACGCCAGGTGAAATGCTTAGCAGTATTTCGTCTGTCTCTATGTTCTGAGTTCAAATTCCTCCGCGGTTGACTTTGTTTTATCCTTCCGGGGTCGATAACTTAAGTACCGGTTGCGTACTGGAGTCGATCTAATCGACTGGCACCCTCTCCCGAAATTTCAGGCCTTGTGCCTAAAGTAGAAAATATTACATTCAGTCCACTTTGCTTCTCATTCACTCTTCTTTCGGCTCCAGTAAAATTTGTGCCAGAAAGGCAATATTTTTGCCTGTATAATCGTCAAAAATCCTTGAAAGGAGTATGTTTGCCTAATGGCTATTGAAGAACTGTAGCCAGCAAACTGATATAGTTATGAAATTGTAAAAGAATTGCCCAGGAACATATTAAACTGTAATAGATTTTCTTAGTCACGAAAATATAAAATAAGAGATTAAAGGAAATAATTATGAGATATATGAAAAGAGGTTACAGAGCTGCTAATTGCTACAAAAAAAGTCAGATTTTCCGCAATTTATACCTAATGACTTTTAAGAGGATTTGAGCTTTAGAATGTAATCAGTTGCCTGAGTGAAAAAAGAAAGCAAGTGCTTATATCTGAACTACATCTAATCATAAGTCTTCTCAATTAGAGCTCATTATGCTGTTAAGCATTAATAAAAAAAAAATATTTCGTGTTTTCATAGCGCAACATTTTGTATGTATACACAATTCCATTTTCAGTCTTGAGTTTGTATTCGTCTCTTCACTCTTTGACATCCTTAGATGCTATTATGAAAGTCTTCAAAGCAATTCCTGTATATTCAAGACCTAATTGATTAACTGTTATAATTTTCATTTGCCCCTAAAAAGGACTGTTCGGAATAACAAGTTTCAATATTTCTTGCATATGAGGCAATGAACTAGCAGAATCTTTTGCACGCCAGACAAAATTTTTAGTAGCATTTCGTCCGTATTTACATTGCTAGTTCAAGTTCCGCAGAGACCGACTTTGCCTTTCATTCTGTCAGGGTCAATAAAATAAGTTCCAGTTGATCGCCGGGGCCAATGTAATTGACTTACCCCACTACGCTAAAAGTGTTGGCCTTTTCCCAACATTTGAAGCGAATATGTTATGCATATTCCTCAGTGTTAGTGGTATTGACTTGTAAATGCTTAAAGATTTAAATCAGAACACAATAAAATTGTGTATGTGTTAACATATGGAGGTACTTTCATCTGAGATTAGTCGGCATTTAATGTACAAATATAATTATTGCAACAGTGATACCCGCACAGTATCCGAAAACAGGAATAACTAGGTTTCCTATTTGTCCTATGGTCCAAACAAAATTTCTATACACAGGTTTTATATTTCTTTGAAGCGTTTTTCCTGAATCTAATAAAATGATACATAAAATAAAGAAAATAAACATGTGACTTTTTTCATCAAAGAACCTATGTTTCATGTATTAATCATCAACATATTTAAGCATCAATTACATTATATATTCTTTCAATGTAAAAAATGCGTATTAAAATTCTATAGTGCATTGTTGGAAATTTTGAAAACATCATCCATGACATATGACAACCGTAAAGCAAAATAAAGTAAATAAGCAAAATGCAATAAGCAATAACCCCAGCCTAAGTGAAAACGGTTTATAATGACAATTGAAAAGCAATTAGAAGAATACTTCACAACAGGAGAGAAAATCAATTGTAAAGTTCAACAAATAATATGTAAGGTCGTATTGTTATCTTAATACCAATATAATTCTTTGATTGTATTCCGTTCTGAGACTTGATTATGTTCATAACATTTTATTTGTCGTGATTCGATTTTATTTGCTTGAATTTCTAAAATAAATTGTTTTAATCAATTTGTTCTTTAGGCATTACCACTTGTGTATTGCAGAGACTGCGTACAGTCACCGCTGAGCTACTTCCTGTTTATCATTTCCAACTTCAAATGTAGAACTTTCTCTGATACAAACATTCGGCATATTTGCGAAAAGATCGAATGTGATGTATGGTGCTCATTTATGATAGTTCCATTAGGTCGGATGTTCTAAATTACTGACGTAAACCTTTCTTCACAATCGTAGAAACAGACTATAGGTATGGTAAGAACGGGTTGTAAGAAAACTAGAAAGAAAAAATACAATTGCTAATAATGTCCAGTCTCTTCTTGAGTACTTTGAAGATTTAGATGTGGAAACTACAAAAGTGAGGTTGACATGTTGATTGGAGGTATATACTCTGACAACGCCAAGATGATGACTAAGTTCTTGTAAACAACACGAAACCTCTGTGTTCTTTAATCCAGTTTAAATATCAAAGGATGTGAATTGGATGAAAAAACATCAAAATTCCGCATTGAAATATTCATAACGTCAGTACATACAAATTCTAGAGCAATTAAGCATATATCAATTATGAATGTTAACTCAGCGCTGTATCAACAAACGGAACTTTTCAAATTATTACATGAACTAAGAGCGCAAGAACACAAGCGCTTAAAGAAAAGGTGGACCACCTAAAGATTACATATATTTATGATTAACTACTGCGCAGCTGATTCATAGATTCGCAGCGACATTGAAACTGAAAATTAACTATTAATCTTCCTTACTACAAGCAACTATTTCTTCCTCACTGCAAGTGACTTTCTCTTTTGACACCGACCTTTAAGCTCAAAGGCATCAACACAATAAATAAATAAATAAATAAAACAGCAACAGTAACAAGACTACACCGATAAGAAGAACCCGAATCATGTAAAACTCCATAAGAACAATGCTACTAAAAGAAGTAGCACCACTTTCTACCACGACACCAACATGATCAACAGCGCTAATACGTCGGTTAGTCTAGGAAACCAACTACTCTCAGTTTCGCCTACGCAGCCCAATACAAAAACTAGTTTGTCACTCAAGGATCTGAACACCGCAAAGAAATATTGTTACCTAAGCCTGGCAGAACAGTGTATGTAAATGTGTTGTAGTCGATCCGGGAGAAAGAACAATTATATAAAAGAGATCAGAAAGGAAGTGAAGTGAGAAATGGAGTCAAGAACCAGCGACACACATTCAGACTAGAAAATATCTAAAATCAGACTCGGGTACAAATAATATACTTAGCTCGGGGGAGAAAGTTCCATGTGGTTAAGATATAATTTCCGCTGAAGGCGGGAGCTAGAAAGCAGTCCTGTAATGCCTTAAATAGTGCTAAAGATGTCCTCATCCCTACCTGTTTCATCCAGACGTTAGTATAAATGAAGGTGGTTGATGTATCATCAGTAATATATACAAGGTCTGAACAATAAGTATCAGGACTGTTGCTATAGTAACAAAGCTAAAGTGCACAGTGTAAAACTGCTTGGCACAAATTCACCTTCAACTCTGCTGTGCATGCGCACTTAGTTCTAACGTTCTAGCTTGCATTCCTTGTTTATAGCAGTTCTTGGAAGTAACGTGTGTAGCGTGTTATCGTCGCATTGACCATGACAGAGAAAGTTGTCGTGGCGATACCCGCTCAGAGGCCTAGCGTATGGAGAGGGGTGTATGAGCCGCTCACATGTGTACGAGTGGTTCAGATGTTTCCCAGAAGGCCGAAAAAATGTCGGTAATGACGAACATTCTGGAAAACCCGCAACTAGCAGAATCGCGAAAAACATTGCACATATTTTTGCAGCTGTGAGGGAATATCGTCGAATCATCATCCATGAGCAGATGTGCTGATTAATTATGGTTCACTTCACTCCTCTATCACTGAAGATTTGGGTACGAGAAGCGTGTTTACCAAGTTTGTGCCAAAACTTCTTTCAGCTAAACAAAGCGCTACTTGGGTTTCAGTTGCATAAGATCTTGATTTTGTCGAGAACGGTGGAAACAGTTTGAAACTTTGCGTAGGCCTCTGACTAAATTTGATGCAGATTCTCTTCTCAACTTTCTCTGTCATGATCAATGCGACGATCACACGATACATACCTTACTTCCAAGCACTGCTGTAGAACATCAAAGCATAGTGCGAATGTACAGGATAATTCAAGGTCAATGTGTGCCAAGCGGCTTTAGTCTCTGTTCATTAGCTTCGTAACTATAGCACCAGTCCGGATACTTATTGATCAGACCGCAGAGATATTACTATATATATACGTATATATATACGTATATATATATATAAGTATATATATATATATATATATATATATATATATATATATATAATATATATATATATATATATATATATATATATATCACTAGCCGCTGTCATTGTTTTGTTTGATATAACACAGAAAACGACCATGTCACATATCGACAGGTTGCGAAACAAAGTGTGCTTGGGCTCTGGTGCAGGGATGGAGTTAATGATCATAACAAATCAAAAACGCATGGACGTCATTCTTGATAGGGTCATGCAGTCAGATGGTTTGTAACACTTCGCAGCGGTTGAGATCTTGGCGTCACGTATACGGTGATATGAAGCAACGAAGCCTTTTTCTACAGAAAAGGACGAAGAGAAAAGAGCGCCCACTTGCCGAGACTGTTTTCTTTATAACAGCAACATAACCCTAAAAAGCGGTAGCAACATTAACAGAATCAGCAACAAAAATAGCAGGAACTCAACAGCACAAAGAGCAACAATACTACCAAAAGGAACAGCAATAGAAAACCAGCAACGACATCACTGCTTTGGAGGATAGCATCACCACCACAATCACAAGATAAATCGACCCTTCCACACAAGTCCACCATATCACAGGCATACGCACTCTCGCACACATTCCGCAAATAAACCTTCTTCTCTGCTTCAGATTTCTTCAATTTCGGAATCTTGACGTGCAACGAGATTAAGTTGACAGACACACTAGAACATCGTCTTCGTCGGAATGAGAAATAAAGAAATGACAAATGTTGCAATTTAAGAAACAGAAAACACTGTGTGAGGAGATAAAAATAGTACTTTGATTCATATCTCTTAATTAAAACTTATAATAACGACTTATATTAATCACATTTCTACATTTCTTGCTGTGGCTTTGTCGTTTCGAAATGGATCTTTATTATGTAGACGTAAATAGCTAGAGTATTAATCAATCAATCTTTCAAAATATGTGCTGCATATTTTGGCTCTGTGTGAATGCTTGGAGTGAAAGACCATCCTCCCATGTCTTAAAACATAGCGGCAAACCATGTTCTACGCTGGATTTCTACGATAAAGGCGAAGTGCTAACATATTTTAATACATTGAAGAGAGGGGTAAGAAATAGGAAGAGATGGACTGTATGGGAAAGAGTGAGTTGAATGCTGTAATGCGCATTTTTTCTCTATTAATTGACTACAACATTTATCCGGCGTGCAGTTACTATGAGAAATGTGCATATTTTGAAAGACAGATATAATTTATATACGAAGTTACATCGTCTCAAGCACTTAGCATTGAACAGGAAGAAGTAAGACGCGTAAAAGAAGTATTATTTTCTTACAGTTAAATTAAGTTATACATATCTCTCGCTGGAGCAGGATTTACATAAACATATTTTAAAAAGGGTGGTTCTTAAAGGATCGAAGGTTGACTTATTCGAAATACACAGTATTATAAATGTGTGAGTTATAAGAGTTTAATGAATTCACCTACACAGCCAAATGCAAGTATTTGATATAAGATGTAATCTCATTTATAATGTTCTCTACGAAATTGACTTTATTCACCACATTAACGATAAGACGAAACTAGATATAGATAACTATTAAATCGACAGCAGGATGTGTCACTATGTTAGTTGTTTCTATTGGAAACTAGAGAAGTTTGTCTGCTGGTTGTTAAAAATATAATTTCATTTTTTTAATGAATTAAAAAAATTTTTGTAAATGAAGGAACAGTAATATTATTCAACATTTAATTTTGCTCATCATCATTTATATATATATTGAAATCTATCTAAAGCGCTTGGACATGACAATTATTCTTCTGTAGACACCTCAGCTGGTTCCATGCGTTAATTTCTCAAGATGTACTGTGATTTAAATCCACAGTCTATGCTAGTCTATCTTAATTAGCGTCCTACTGTCCTGTAATGCTTTCAATCTATCTCTTACCATTTCAAGCAGGAGTGACTTGAAAATGTGAATGCAATTATTTCTTGTGTTAGCATTTTCTGTCAACTCCTCTACTATGTGCGTCACCACAGTCAATATATCAAGTCAGCATTCTAAGTAGTTTTGTGGTTGCAAGAAACACATCTATAAGATACTATTTGTTTGGAAACTAAACTTCATTATGAATCTCTTCTGGGACTTTTCTCATATTTGTGAGGAAGATTTTGCTTGTAACTTTCCTATTTTACTTCATTTATACACATTACCTTAGCTATATCAATGCTATATGAACAGATGATCTAAAACACTCTAATATATAATATGTTATTGTTTGATCTAAAAAATAATATTCAAACACTATATATTAGGTATCCATACATCATCATTTCAAAAACCATATAGTTCCACGGGGCTAATGTTCAAATGAGATATCTATAGATTAATGCAAGTGAAATATAGATGATTACTTGTCAAGTTACAATGATAACTCTTCCTTGTCTAGCGCTCTGGTATATAGTACACAAAGCATTATGACATATAATTTGGCAGCGAACAAAATAATTTTAAGCCCGATGTATCTGTATCTGCAATTTTAAGCCAGATGTATCGAAGACAGCGAGCTGGCAGAAACATTAGCGCACCGGGCGAAATGCTTAGTGGTATTTCGTCTGCCGTTACGTTCTGAGTTCAAATTCCGCCGTGGTCGAATTTGCCTTTCATCCTTTCGGGGTCGATAAATAAAGTACCAGTTACGCACTGGGGTCGATGTAATCAACTTAATCCCTTTGTCTGTCCTTGTTTGTCCTCTCTGTGTTTAGCCTCTTGTTGGCAATAAATAAGATGTATCTGTAACCCAGGGAAGAGAACATTGAACAATCGTTAAATCTACTAAACAAACGATATGAGCGACAACTCAAAACAATGAATAAAGTTTTTTTTTTTTTTTTCAATAAACTGCTATCTTGATGTTCTACAAACTTTGAATTTAAAATCGACAATATAATGAGGGAAGGATTATGGTATCGGTTTTCTCTTTTCCTCTTACCGCACAAGTGCTAACTTAGAAAATTCCAGAATTAGATATCCTAACGTAAAACCCCACGAAAATCAGCAGTCCATTAGCTCATCTAGACGTCCATTATAGCTTCGTGCAATAATGCTTAATATTTTAAAGAAAAGAAAGAAAAGAAAAACATCGATAGTACACTTTCAATATATCCCATTTGCTATATAGAGAAATCTTGTTTTAAGTTAATATAATATATTTCTTCCGAACCGCCTCGCCTTATATAAGTAAGTAAATAAATAAAACAGAAATGAATACAAAGAAAAAGAATAAGTAAATATTGATTTATATAAAACAATACCTGTAGACTACTTATGACAGTGTTCTAAGCGTAAATCATAGTTATATCACAATTTTTATTGTATTAAAGTAGTAAGTTATATTAGTATTGGGAAAACTTTAGTCTGACAACCGGTGATATAAATAACGTGTTATAGCTACGTCTTCAGTGATTGTATTCTATGCTAACGACTTGAGAATAGAAAATAAAATATCTCTGCACTTGTAACCTATATCTCATATTTCATTTTAATTTCAAATCGTTATTGTAATTAATGATATAGCCGCAGGCTCAAAAATTACTTTAAAATACACGCTCACATGCATCAACACAAAGAATCACACGCACGCATACGCACACAAACGCAAAACATAATATAAAT
Organism: Octopus sinensis; assembly: GCF_006345805.1. Classification (NCBI taxonomy): domain Eukaryota; kingdom Metazoa; phylum Mollusca; class Cephalopoda; order Octopoda; family Octopodidae; genus Octopus; species Octopus sinensis. The sequence goes on from NC_042997.1 coordinate 63,410,225, forward strand.
ATACGCTATCAACAAGCGTACACATAAGCAAAGAATGAATTTTCACGCGGTCCTTATGTCTGTTAGTGATAACATCTAAATCTATAAAGAAATCTACGATAAAACTGTCTAGAAACGAAGAAGATATTGGACAGTGTAGTCCTCGGTATACAACAAACCTACTTGATCACTATTGGGCTAAACAATAACAAAAACTACGCTCAGAAATGTGTATAGATATATTTATAGAAGAATGATTTTTCTAAAATTATCTGTAAAATCATTTTTTTCAGGTTAGTAAGCACTTATGAGAGGCCAGCTGGTAGAATCTTTAGTACGCCGGGCAAAATGCTTAGCGGCATTTTGTAGATTTTTAAGTTCAGAGATCAAATGCCACAGTGTTCCACTTTGCCTTACGTCCTTTTCGGGGTCGATAAAATAAGAACCAATTGAACACTGGGGTCGATGTAATCGATTTACCCGTACCCCGGAATTGTTGGCCTTGTGCTAAAATTTGAAACCAATAGTTAAAGCATAAAATAACCTAGAAATACATCATTTTTCGTCTATGTCATAGATGAAAATATGACAAACGTAAAGTTTATGAGTCATAATTTGCGAACCTTTGAACTACGACGCACACTACATGGTTTGTTACCAGTAAATTTTGTTTTACCTCCATTTTGAAGGCGTGTACTTTAATCCTTAGGGTATTCGTCTAATGATCATATGTTGCGGGAATCAGTTCCAACGGTCAGTTAGTACATTGTGTCTGTGACCAAGCCATTTTGTTTCTCCTGTCTAATCAGTTGTAAATGCATGCCAGCAGAATGTCACAAGGCGGATGTGCTGCTGGCTTAATAGTGAAGAGGGCAGGAGTATGCTCATGCCTGCTCGCGACATCAAAAGCACCTAAAAAAATCGATGAAAGCTTGGTACAAGTTAATAATTCATATTCGCTCGAGAAACAGCAGGCTATATTGTACTTCTATGCTCTTAGTAGCGGTACATATCCTTACAGTCCTACGTCAGGAACGAGTATAATGAAACTTGCTTTGGACTTCTAAAAAATTCTCTGTTTATACATCGAGGAATCTGAAGCTCTCTAGTTACTTTCTCTGATGGAGTTAATGTAGATAATGATGAAACTGAACGTCATGGAGTCTAGAAATTGTTTAATAATACATCATCCTCGGCTGCGAGGATCTATGTTCTAAAGGAATATAGCTATGATCATTTCGGCCTTCTGTCAGGTAGTGTGAACCCAAGTTTACGTTAAATTAGGAGATCTCTTCTCTTATAAAAGTGAAAGTAATCGGGCTAAATTGAGATAGATTTCTCTTCTATACCTCGTCTGTCGAGAGATCTGGTAGAATTTTCTCTATCCACTTACAATCGTCGAAGACTGTAATTTTTAAATGTGGAATTGGATCGTATTCCGAGGTTTACAATTCCGGAAATGTTATTTTGATGTATGAAGTGTTTCGGAAAATATTTTGGGGATGTGGGGTAGTAGGAAACATAAAGAGGCAGGAACAAAGCAGCGTAGAGAATTCTATGTTCAACAACAAGAAACAATATAGTATAATATGAAGCTGGAATATCAGCTGCAGAATAATACTAAGTGGACCTATTAGGATGAACTGGGCGTATGTTTGAAGGTGAATTAAATTTCAATGTATGACGAACTTTCTATCGCATATATTTATTCTTCCTTTTTAATTCTTGTAATAGTTTCAGTCGAGGCGGCGCTCCAGCATGGCTGTGGCTATGCTAGGGCACCGCCTCCAAGTGTTTTTAGACGAATGAGTCGACCCCCAGTACTTATTTGTTTTTAAAGCCTGGTACTTATTCTATTGATCTGTTTATGCTGAACTGCTAATTTAAGGGGACGTAAACACACTAACACCGGTTGTTAAGCTGCGGTGGTGGGTGGCAAACACATACACAAAGACACACACACACAAGTATACACACACGCATATATATATATATATATATATATATATATATATATATATATATATATATATATATATATATATTATATATATATATAATATAATATCAAATATTCAGTACGCTTTCATATATTTAACATTTTATGCATACTTTTTGTCGATTCATCTCATATTTTTATACTTGTGTTTGGAAACAAACATATGCACACACGTATATACAGTTATACCAACATAGATGCATATGTGTGTGTGTGAATGTATGAGCGTGTATGTGTGTGTGTGTAGACGCGCGTGTGTGTTTATATGTGAGTGTGACTATATTTGAGAATTAATGAAAGGGAAATAGTGACAGACACGCATCTAAAAGAACGCACTAGTATGTCAATAAGAAACTTGATAGAAATGTTGAACTTCTTTGTAGAAACTACTTACTTCAGTATAGACACTGATATATGTATATCGACAAGAGAATATATTGACGATCGATACTTATAGTAACTGCTTCAAGCTCCGCTGTTAATTTGGCACCATATGGTGACTATAACTGGGAGCAGTAGTCCAGACGACTGAGGACAAAGATCCTCCACAGGGTCAACATAGTTGTTTGGTCTCTTGTCTTGAAAGACCTCAGTATCCATCCTGCTAGTTGTCTGCACTTTGCTGCCATCTTGCTAATGTGCATATAAATGATGCGTCACTGCACATACTGATCCTCAAGTCTTTTACTGCCTGTGACTCTAGGATTCTAGTATCTTCGGGTCCTGCATATGCAGATTGTACTGTATTCGTAAGTTGATAGTGCAGTGCTTGAAGCTCTCCAGCATTAAACTGTATGTTATATATTGAATTTACGTCCCTCTCTAAGCTTGTGACATAATCTTGGGTTTTATTGTTTCTAATAAGTTTATATCTTCGCTATAGCTAGTGACAGTGGGTGTCCGAATGACCGTGGGCATGTCTTTTATGAACAGTAATGGCCCCAGAAGAGTTCCCAGGGGGATACTATTTAGGATTTGAGTTCCCTCAGAAACTACGACTACCTATGTGTATATATGTATATGTATATATACATATACATGTGTATGTATATATATATATATATATAACTATAACTATAATATATATATATATATACATAATGCACACGCATATCTATATATCTATCTATCTATCTATCTATCTATCTATCTATCTATCTATCTATCTATCTATCTATCTATCTACCAATCTATCTATATATCTATCTATCTATATAGGATATACATACACACACACACACACACATATATATATATATACAGAGATATAAATACATAAATAAATGTACATACAAACATACGTGCGCGATCAAGTGTATGTGTAAAAGAAATGGCGCCTTACTCATGAAGTTTATAAAAGATTTGAGTATGTGATGGCATATTTAAAGTTTTTGATATATTCATATATATTGATGTACGTAACATAATTTACATAAGTACTATGTCAGTATGTGTGTGCATATGTGTGTGTGCATGTATGTTTATATATATATACATGCATAAATATATGCGTAGTTTCACACATGTATAACATATTCAAGATCGTACAAACACACAAACGCACTCAGAAACACAAACACACGCATATATATATATATATATATATATATATATATATGTGCACTCACGTACAGAAGCAGATATATACACACACAAGTGATAAAGCGCGAATGTGAGGAAAATAGGAAAGCGGGTGTGGTGTTTCCTGTATACATATGTGCACGCGTATGCACATGAAAGTATACGCTGATATATACTAATACAATTAGCTATGAAATGACTGCTATACGACGGAAGTACATATGTAGATTTCTTTCGTAAGTATATAAAAAATCAATGTAAGTCTGTGAACTAGTTAGTTTCAATTGATCTGTAGTAATCAACTTTATTATTAGATGTTATATACATTCAAATGTTACATATATTTTGAACAAATTCGTAGCCGTAAAATGAAAGGAACCATAGAAAATAATAGAACGATACATATGTAAACCAGTCTGGTGTTTGATGTGGCCATTTTCCGTATTTTGTATAATTGATTTCTAGTAAAGGGATGTGTACTGTTTCCTAGGTGTTGTCTATGTTGTCGTAATTTTTGTTGATTAACCCCATGTCCATCCTCATTGGGTAAACGTATGATGGAAATTGGTTAAGCCATCATCAACTGCCAATCTTAGATAAAGTCAAGCTGTACGAGCACATTAATGTATATGTCCTTTTTTTCCCATGAAAGTAACGTTTGATTTGAGAGAATTGTGGCTATTATTTGCAGCTTGGCCAGAAAATAAGTAACGGTTCGCTTTTCATTGCAGATATTTCTGAGTTCATTATCCTATAAAATAACTGATTATATTACAGATTTTTATTGATTAACGTAATACGCTACATTTCACCCAAAATCTAAACGAAATTTTAAAAAAATATATTAAATTAAAATATGTTTTACTTTTTATTTATGTATAAAGGAGACAACATTTTATGATGTTCACTTAGTAAGTTATTTTAAAAACATCATACTACAGAGGACTTATGAATATGTCTTGCGAATGCATCTCGTCTTCGTCTGTGGCGGCGGCTTTATCTCGTATCCGAGAAAGTCTTTCTTAATGGTGATGTCGCATAAACTGCAAAGTAATGTTGATGGAGGTTGAATTTCTTGAGACTTACACTCCTGTCGTTTGACCTCTTCCTTTTATCCCCAAATATCTATCTATCTATCTATCTATCTATCTATCTATCTATCTATCTATCTATCTATCTATCTATCTATCTATCTATCTATCTATCTATCTATATGTCTATCTATCTATCTATCTATCTATCTATCTATCTATCTATCTATCTATCTATCTATCTATCTGTCGATCTATCTATCTATCTATCTATCTATCTATCTATCTATCTATCTATCTATCTATCTATCTATATATATATATCTATCAATCTATTTATCTATCTATCTGCCTGCTTGCCTGCTTGTCTGCCTACTTGTTTGCATGTCTGTCTATCTATCTATCTATCTATCTATCTATCTATCTATCTATCTATCTATCTATCTATCTATCTATCTATCTATCTATCTATCTATCTAGCGTTCTATATAATTACATGTATATATATATATATACATTCTTTGTATTATCACATTATCAGAAAGAACTCAATCAGCATCAATATTAAATCCGATACAGTCACCGCCATTAAAAACCTATCAACTCCTTCATGACTGAAAGCAATCCCACGAGAGCGGATGGTATTCCAGTGTATTTTAAATGTTGAATGGAATGTCTTTGAACATAGATCAATGACAATTGACAGATTATACAGAAACAGCAATAATATTAACATGAATTATTTTAAGCACCATCACTACAAGCGATACCCATCTTCAACACCAGTCCCAGCCCCAACCTCAACCCCAGCTTCAGTCCCATAATCAATAGAAATAACTTCACCACTTCTAACACCCCACCAACTTTTGTATAATCAACTGTTAGCACCAATAACAGACTCAGCATTATAACAATATTTCTAGTTACATATGTTGTATGTCAAAAGAAGTGTGAGTGTGTGAGTGTCTGTGTGTTAGTAGAATGTCGGAGTGTCATGGCTCAAGTCTGAGGTGCAAGGTGACCATGAAGTGACCATGAACCTCGTAAGCCTCCATTTATCTCTAATCAAACTGTATTTCCTCTCATTTGTTTTCTTATTTCCCGTATTACATTCAAAAGAAAAATGTCACCAATTTATCATCGTTGCAAAAATTTCTTTCCAGGGCTATTTCTTAAAACGTATTTGTTGTGGATAATTACTGATTGTCACAGCTATTGGATTTACTGACAATATAAGATGTGGGGAAAGAAGTCATTTCTTGGAACTTAAAGCAGTCGTGCAAAAAGGAGCTGCCATAGGATTGCTCTGGATACTAAAATTGATGTTTTGAAAAGACTTGAAGCGAGAGAAACAAATCAACCACATTGCCAAAACATTAACATTTGCAACGTCTATAGTGGAGACACTACGTGACAATAGAGAGATAATTAAGATGAGAGCTCAATAAATTTATTTCATTAACTGCTTGCGTATCATCATTTTTAATATAAAGTGATGCATACAAAAGGAATGGTTCTAGGCTGCATGGATACAGGTAATTAAAAAAAGAAAAGCCATAAATTTGCATTATGATTTCCAGAGAAAGGAAGGTAAAACTTCGAATGTGAATAATTTTCTTGCTAGTAAAAATTACCTTAAAATGTTTAAGAAGCACTTGAGTTTGCAATCATGAAAATGACGGAAGAAATTGTCAGTAAGGCTACATATTGTATTGAGTAGGTACAAAAGGTGACTGCTAAAGAAAGCTAGAGATCGGCGCATTTTATTTGAAATGTACACTCGCTGATCGAGAAGAAAAATCGATATCGGAATTTAAAACTTTTAAACAGCATCTAACACTTCTTCTGAAAGAAAAATACCCCTGGAGATAAAGCTCAAACTCCCCTACTCGTGTATTACTTAAAAAATCTAAAGACATTCTAGGGACAGGCAAAGTTTTAATTGCCTCTGATTTGGCAGAGAATATTTTCCAATTGTAGTTTACAAACAGATTTTTGTCATGCTGCAGAAGGATATAGTGTCATACGTAACATTACCAACACAGCACTATTCCTTTTAGACAAAATCGATATCGGAATTTAAAACTTTTAAACAGCATCTAACACTTCTTCTGAAAGAAAAATACCCCTGGAGATAAAGCTCAAACTCCCCTACTCGTGTATTACTTAAAAAATCTAAAGACATTCTAGGGACAGGCAAAGTTTTAATTGCCTCTGATTTGGCAGAGAATATTTTCCAATTGTAGTTTACAAACAGATTTTTGTCATGCTGCAGAAGGATATAGTGTCATACGTAACATTACCAACACAGCACTATTCCTTTTAGACAACACATCAACCACCCTCCAAAGAAGGCAAGGGTGCAGCCCTCCGCTGGCAAGGTCATGCTCACAGTCTTCTGGGACCAGGACGGAGTAGTGATGACAGATTTCCTGGCAAAGGGTACCACAATTGCAGGAGCCTATTATGCTTCACTTTTGAGGAAATTAAGAGGAGTTATCAAAACCAAGAGGCGGGGCAAGATCAGCAAATGAATCCTCCTCCTGCAGGACAACGCTCCGGTCCACAACTCGCTTGTCGCCAGATCAGAAGCACAGGGGTATGGCTATGAACTCCCCCCATCCCCCCTACTTTCCTGACCTTGCACCCTCTGATTTTCCCCTCTTCCCAATCATGAAGTTGTTTTTGAAAGGAAAGCGTTTCCCAGATGATGCAGCCTTGATTTCTGAAGTCACGTTGAGATTGGAGGACCAGGCTGGGTTCTTCTACAAAAACGGTCTCCAGAGCCGCATCAAACGATGGGAGAAATGCGTAACTCTGGGTGGTTCCTATGTAGAAAAAGACTAACAACTGTGCCAAGTTTCGTTGCTCTACCCGCTATGGGAAGTGGGTCAGGGGCATTACTTATTGAACGCTCCTCGTATATTCTCCAATTATATCATTGAAAATGCTCGGTCTAACGAACAAGGCATCTATTTGTGAAAGTATAATTGGCAATCTTATTAACTCGGTTTGTAAAATTAAACTTATTTTATCTAAAGAATGAAATACAGAATGAGATGATATGAGTAAGAGACACCGAGGTTCTCTGATAGGATATTTTGAAACAATATTTAAATGCAGTACGTGTTTCTGTGAGTCAATACAAATAGATCTTTACATAATCTTTGAGAATTTCGTATATTCGTATCCTAAATGTTCTATTCTCGGCAGATGTATTTGCTTCAGTATTAATACACTGTTGTTAAGAAATTCACACACGTTTTCTCAATTTTCTGGTGTAGTTAAATGTGATTAATCTCTCTTGAAGAATGATAACAAACTGAAGAATTCGGCTTCAAGCTTTATGCAATGATTTATAGGCAGTAGCGTGGTTTATTCGTATGTTGCCAATCATTCACGCACAAGACATTTTCTTTTCCTGGTAAAATTTCGCCGTCTTTAAATATCTGTTTCAAATATCGATATAACATAAACACACACACACACACCACACACACACACACACACACACACACACAATGTATATCTATCTATCTATCTACCTAGCAAAGCAAGTTAGACAGATCAATATATAAAGTATATTAAACATATGAAATACAAAAGAATGTATACATACATATAAAAATGTTCACCGTATACAAAGTATAAATGGTATACATGATATAGAGAAAAAAAGGGGATGAGGAACAGTATTAAAAATCCAATAGATGTTGCTGGGGGCTCGGTGGTCCATGATAATATTTGTTGAGTGATTCCATCATAGAATGAGACGAGCTTCCGACTTCGGGGGAGAGATCTTACATTTGAGATGTAAAAGGAGAGAAGTTCAAGGATTGATTATTTCGATGCCCGCGCACACGCGCACATACACGCACACACTGATACATACATACATACATACATACATACATACATACATATGTATATATGTGTATATCCTTTTTCTCTTTTTAATTTAGTGTTTATTTTGACCGGCGACCTGTCTGGTACAAAGTTTCTTATTTTGTTGATCAACCTTTAAATCTGAAGGAGTTCTTGCAGGTTGTTATCATCCCACATATCGAGATCATTTTTCGTGAATGAATTAAGGAGTAGCGTTCTCTCCCCAAGAACCCGAGTTCAACCGTACTTTGTTCCATACGGGTTTGTATGCAACCTTTTTTGCCAAGAATATTAGGTATGCATCTTGGGCACTGAATTTTCAAACACTTTATCCAGCTTTCATAGATATCCTCCTAATCTTGTATTTTTCTAACCATATTATTGTTTAGAGGCCACTTGATTTCCACAATACAGCATAGTTTTTTCTTGATGTCTTACACAAAAATCCCTGGTCAGTTGTTTCATTTGGTGAGTGTTTTAATTTTTAGTTCTACCAAAATTTCCTTGACCTGTCGGTCTAAATATAGTGGAGATCGTCTTTTGGTACTTTTGTTTTCCTTATCTTGTATCAAACTGTTCTGGACACCTCACCAAACCCCATTGGAAGATAACATCTGGAAGACTTTCTTTCAAAGTGATTGAACTTACATAATGCGAAAGAAAAATCGAAAAGATGCCTTTGCAGGCTTTGTTGGTCAAAAGTAATAAAAAAAAACAGGTCGATGTTTTTTTAATTGGTTAGTGAAAAAATTACATTTTCTGCCAAAACTTCGATTATACAATGTTATATCACTTTCTACACGCTTGTTTTCCATAATCATATTTTATTATTCAGCATTTTACGTTAACGCTTTCCGTTCCCCCAGTCTGTTTGTCTGTCTGTCTGTCTGTTATCTATCTATCTATCTATCTATCTATCTATCTATCTATCTATCTATCTATCTATCTATCTATCTATCTATCTATCTATCTATCTATCTATCTATCTATCTATCTATCTATCTATCTATGTGTATGTGCATATGTACGCCGCTTTGTGAGTGTACATATATGTATTCTTATAGGTATAAAATTTGCATTGATAGTGATAATGCTGTAGTAATTGTGTGCCGTTTGCGTGCTTTATAGTAGGTAGCACAGGATCATGCAAATGTAACTGTATCTCACAAAATTGCCATCGCCAGATTTAACATTATCCAGTGGTCAAATACTGGTGGTTTCATCGTTTATTTAATCCGTATTGTCACTGTGGTGAGCATTGATTAGCATTTTATGGATAAAGCATATGCGAATCTTTTCTCGTTTTTTTCTTCGTTTTGTTTTTGGTATTCTATGTTCAATGTTTCAACTGTCAACCTATACATTTCTCTCGTAGGTTTGACATGCACAGTATTACATACAATGTGTAAATGTCGTGTAAATGTATGATCAACCGACAACAACGTTTCGTAAATGTATCTATCTCCGATGCAACAGTGATGATAAATTCACAACTTTCAAGTTTACGTTCAGATTAATATATCATCATTTGTCTGCATTACGTCCTAAGACCCTCTAGATTGTTGATGAGTAGGGTTTTCCATTATGCTTCCTTTGTAATGTAGTTCACTGTGCTGCATGTTGTCTCCTACGGAGGTTTATTTACTTTAAGGATGAATGCATACACTCTTTAACTAATGTACCTTCTGTTTGTAGTTTGTTAGATGGGTGGCTTGCGCAATTTTACTTATGTATCATTGTAGCTGCATATAGATACTTGATTGTATATATACATATACGTGTGTATATGTATGTACATATGTATATATGCATTCACCCCACAAAACACAAACATGTGTCTCTGTGATTATATATGCAACACATACACACACACACACACAAACACACACACACACACAGTATAAATTATGTGTCAGTGATTTCAAGGAAATATTACATCTGGCCTTAATCGGGTTTAGTATTTATTATACTATACTATGAATCTTCCATAGCAGCTTTCTCTCCGTAACTTACAAAGCCTTCCATTTACAAATATATGTAGTGTTAGGCAAGTATATATTTACTAAATTTGGCCAAAGTTGATGGGTGAGTATTGTCCCAAACGGGATGCGCAAGGAGGTGCGTCAGCGTCGATTTGTGGAGTCGATACTGGCTGGGAATAGCTCATCGTTTTTCAGTCATTTGTTTGTATTTAAAAACTGTTGGTTCAGATCAGACAATAAAATATTATTATGACATATACATATATATATATATATATATATATATATATATATATATATATATATATATATCTATATATATTAATATATATATATATATATGTGTGTGTTTGTGTGTGTATGTATAATCATATGAATTCAATATACAGACACTTTTCCCATTTATCCTTGAATTATGTACACACATTCAGATGTTATTTTTAAGCTACATGCATACATACATACAACTTAAAATATATTTTGGTTCTTACACTTAAATTTTCGTTTCAAAATATGGTAGTGTATATTGCATTTTTTAACTTTACTATAACTTTTTTTAATAATGTGTTTTAAGTCCCGCATTGGCACTTGTGAGTATACAGTATTCTATGTATTTTCTGGTAGTAGCTCAAACGAGGAAAAATTCGACGAGAATTTTATATTTTACATTTTAGGTGCAAAACAGTGGCCTCCAACTTAATGCTTTCACACCGTCACTGGTTATATGAAAATATGACATTAAATTCGAGGTCCTTGGAGCCTTGTTTTGGGACTATTACTAGACATATTCATTCAATCGCATTAGTCTTAATTTTCGACGCAAAAAGTATAGTCACATAATATTAATGAACGGACGTAGAGTGGAACCTACAAAAAGTTCTAAAGCAATCACTTGATTTCCTCTATCACATTTGACTGATAAAAACAGCTTTGATTGTTTGTTATTGTTACTAGATATGTTCACTCTACCGAAATAGATTTAACTTAGGGCGACATCCATATTGTCACAGGATATAAAAGAGCGGATGCAGCGGGTGAACTTAGAAAACTTTTTAAACCAAATCACGTAAACATTCAAAACAGATATGAATCTAAGCCATATATATTTATGTTTATATGTGTGTACCATTGTGTGTGAGTGCGTATGTATGTATGCATGTATGCATGTATGTATGTACATATATATACATACATACATACATACATATATATATATGTATATATATATGTATATATATATATGTATATATATGTATATATATGTATATATATATATATATATATATATTATATATATATATATATATATATATATATATATATATACGTATATACGTACTTGTTGCATGTTGCATTTGTCATCAGGGGTAATAATAGGGAATATGGAAAACGTAAAATAATCATAATATACCTTCTATAAAAATTTCTAGGAGGTTACACAAAATGATGACATTTTCAGATCATAAATGAATAAAAACAATGTATTTTTTACTTTAAAATAAAATAATAAAATCCGATTAACAATACTCTAAAAGGAAACAGATATGAAGACAAAATTGCTCTCCGTGTTCATTTTATATGTTGAAAGCTTACACCACCTCTTTTTTTTCTTTCACTTTTCTTTTTTTCTTTTTCTCGTCCGCTTCTCCATCCCAGACTATCTATCTACCTATCTATCTATCTATCTATCTATCTATCTATCTATCTATCTATCTATCTATCTATCTATCTATCTATCTATCTATCTATCTATCTTACTATCTATCTCACTATCTATCTATATATCTATCTATCTATATATCTATCTATCTATCTATCTATCTATCTAACGAAATTCAGTTGAATGTAATATGCAAATTGGCTGTTCATTTCGAAACGTAATCCCTTATGTTATATCAGAGTTTATGAAAGATAGATTTACAATGAATTGTCAACTTACAATTACTTATAAATGTATATTTTTTTTTAAATAACAACTATTTTATTTTCCAATATGCTACTTTCATATATTAATTATGCCAGAGTGCCAAGAGATGAAAATAATCTATATTTATTTATCTTATCTCCTCGTCATCCCGATCCCGCCCCCTCTATTTCTTATGATCGGCCCAGTGTGAGTGGGTAGAATTCTTTTATTCATTGGCTGTCGAGTTTGTGCATTCCACCTGCATCTGTTACGTAAACGCTTTTACATTACGATCCAAAACGTGACTGGAAAAATCAAGCAACCAAAATATATATCGGCTATTATTATATGGTGATATACGCATATACATATCATATAGAGGATACGCGCGCATAGGAGTGAGCGTTGCTATGCATATTGTGTTTTGTATAATTATAATGATATTTTCCATATTAAATAGAACCACGTTATTCACATTGTAAACAAATATATATTAGACAAACGATCATCAACGTTAAAGTCATAAAAAGGTTTCGTACATTATTTTTGTTTTCAAAGAATTTCTATAAAGATATCAAACACTCTAACTTGTGATTATGATATGAATATGATATACACGCGCAAACACACACACATACATGCAAACATATGCACACATGAACACACATGCACACACATGCACACACACACACACGTACACAAACATTCTTCTATTATTTTCTTTTATTCTTTTATTAGTTACAGTCATTTGACTGCGGTAATGCTGGAGCACCGCTTTGTTCGAACAAATCGACCGCAGGACTCATTCTTTGTAAGCCTAGTACTTATTCTATTGGCCTCTTTTATCAAACCGCCAGGTTACAGGGAGTTAAACACAGACACACATTCACAAACACACACATATATATACGATGGGCTTCTTTCAGTTTCCTTCCACCAAATTCACTCGCAATACATTGGTTGGCCCGAGCCTATACTAGAAAACACTTGCCCATCGTCCCATATATATATATATATATATATATATATATGTATATATGTGTGTGTGCGTTTGTGTGTGTATACATATGTATATGATGTGTACCCGTATTATACACACACACATAATATATTTGAATAAAAACTTTAAATCACTTATGACTGGCTTGTCATCCAACTTAATTAGCTTAAACACTTACTGATGATTTATCATGAAGCTCGTATAAAATTTATATAGTGCCTAGGCGACAATCCCACGTTTTTCTCCCCTCTCTCTCTTTTTCTTATACAAGCACACACATGTACATGTGTGTGTTCATTGTTCACACATTTGTATATATATATATGTGTGTGTATGTGTGTTTGCGTGTATGTGCGCACGCGTGCTTTATAACGTACACTGTGCTTGAGTTCAAATTTATCTCATCTTATATGGTAGTATATATTAGATTTACATCTGGGAAATGAATCCAACAACAGAAATCATCAGAGACGAAATTCTTGGAGAAATGTTTACAAAGTGAAATACCAAGTCATTAATACTGTATTAATTTTAATTTTTATTGAATTGTATTCTGATATTCTGACCAATTGATAACAATTCCTCTGTCACGTCCGGATACATCAAGCAAAGCTCAACCATACCCCACATCCATGCCACTTTATAATACATATTACCCTTGACTACCATTAGTATTTTTCCTGCACCACCATTAGCAATAGATCCATCGCAATCATGAAAATCTAAAACAATAGCTAAATCATGTTTGCCATATGACTGCAGTCGCGTTGGTCTTTTTGTTTTTCTACTTATATGACAATACAGTGCATTGCGATGCTAAAATGCTTAATCCCCCAATGATTTAGTCAGAAGAAAGCATGTCAAATATCTATTAGTAACCGGAAACCTTTCCAAAATTAGGAAATAACATAGCTAAAGTTCTGCAAATGAATATTAAGAATAATATAATCAATGATTTTATCATATACCCTTTTGTGAAAGTTGTTTAATGTGGAGGACACGATGGAAATGAAAGCAAATATAGCAGCAAAATAATCCGCAACCATGAAAGGGAAACCGAATTATTTTATTTTCGTCATTTAACAGCCCAATGAGATAAAACAAATTATCTCCATTATCGCATTTCTGCTCACATACAGAGACACATAAACAGAATAGAAGTATCAGCAAGTTCGCCTGATCACACGCGCTATATATATATATATATATATATATATATATATAATATATATATATATATATATATATATAATATATATATATATATATAAGTAGTGTATATATGACATTAGTAGAGTTATCGATTCGCACTGCAACTTCTCCCTAAGCGCTGCACGCGCGAGTGTGTGGGCATCTGTGTATACGTGTGCGCGTGAGTGTAGGCATGTGTGTGTGTGTGTATGTGTGTGTATCTGTGAGTGAGGCAGTAAAATAGAGACACACAGCTAGGGAGAGGTAAGCGACAATTATCAGTGCATTTGTGTGCGTAATTCCATGTGGCTATTTTACCATCGTTTTTATTTCGCGTTATGTCATTCATGATCGTGTAAATCTACAATCAGACATTTTCTTGTCGCGATTATTGTTGTCTATTTAGAAATAAATTGGGCATCATGTAGTCTGATATATCAGTCATGGTTTTACAGATATTGGTATATAAAATAAGGAAGGTTAGACATCTATTTCCAGCAAACAGAAGGACTGCACAGACGCTGGGTCGTGTGTTTACTCAGGCAGGAAGTCTTAATCCACATGACACTGAATCATAATGCCCTTATGGTATAGTAGGTCAATGTGTAATAAGTCTACACTATATAAGTACGAGGAAGTCTTCATATTTTGTAGTTCAAATTTGGACGATCTCCAAGAAACTTGAAATATTCTCGAAGCAGATGGAATTGAAACCAAAACATTAATCTAAACTAGAAAAGTTCAAACAAGAAGGAAACAAAATCAATTGTTTATCTAATTAAATAATGATATCAAACCCGATAACTAATGACTTTCATAAACGAGTAATGAAGGGGATCAGTGGGAGTAATTGAGTAATATATTGGCCCAGCCATTTCCCGGGAGCAAAGGCAATTCATGCACGGTCTGTAGCTCGTCCATGTCTATGAGTGACTTTATATTCAACAGCCGGTTGACAATACTGGATGCATTCTAGGATATTTATCTGAATAGCAGCACCATATCATGTGCGAGATCAATAGTTCATTGTGGGACTCCACTGAACTTTTTGGTGAACAATAACTGTTGGGGTATGCTAAAGAAATATCTGGCTTTGAAGAGAAATACCAGTCGTTGGAAATTGACTGCAGTTATGTAAGATTGCGTTAAATATAAACCGGTGTGTCAGGAAGACGAAATGCTATAATTTTAAATGTAAATATTCACAAATATTCATCCATGTCACGTATGATCCAATTACACAGTTTGTCGAAAACCTCCGCGGTGCAAATGTGATGCAGGATCTCTCAGCAGGCTTGTGCTACGGATGCCAAATCTCCTTGATCAGCAGCAGATAGGTCACTTATAAGTGTTTCAAAATAAGGCATTTTGTACGAGTAGAGCTTGTTATCACGTATTACATTCATAAAATACAACTTGAACTTGTACCTCGAGACAACCTATTACTGTTTTGTGACTGACATTCGTCAAAGATAATAAAGTGCAACATTGTAGGATTAAATCACACAATGAAATTAATTGAGATTTAAAAACCATTTGTGTTATTTCAAACAATTCAAAAAAAACATTTTAAGTTTTATTAAAATGTCTACTATTTAATTTATTCTGAGATTAATATAATTTGCTTTGAAACTATTGTAATTTTGATTGCTAAGTTTCACAAGATCATTAAATTATTTCGATTTTATATATTGTTTTCAATTAACCTCCACTTGATTTAAATTTGTAAGAGCTTGTATTTATACCTCAAATAGCGTAAACTATGCAGTTTAAAGGAATTAAATAGAATTGAATTACTTAAACAAATATCAATAGCTAAATTGAGAAGTGTATTAGAAGGAGTAATAGCAAGTCTCAACAAGAAGGACACAATTCAAACTGTCAAGTATATGAAGGAGTGGTTACGTACGCGTGCGCGCATAACTACTTACATAATATATATATATATTATATATATATATTTATAAGGATAGATAGATAGTTATATATATAATATAAATATATATATTTGTATATATATATCTGTATACATTAACGTATTTGCATATATGTATATATACACACATAGCTATATATATATACATATCTGCATATATATATATATATATATATATATATATATATATATATACATACACATATATATATATATATATATATATATATATATATATGTGTTATATTTGCATATATGCTGACATAATATATTATAGTATGATATATTATATATATATTATATATTATATATATATATATATGTATGTATATATATATATATATATATACATATATGTATATATACATATACATGCATACATACATACTGTGCTGCAGTGGTGGAAAAGTTAAACTTCCTGCAATCCCCCAAACTCCAGAGCCATTGAAGGAAATTGTTGTCATCAACTGACCAAGATTCCAAACACTTCTAAAGCAATATTAGACAACACAATGCTGGACTAAAGATGACATCATTTAGAGCCACAAGAGATTTAACTGAGTCAGGATTCCTGCAAACATTCAAGATCCAAGGTTAGATTTACCATCGCATAGGCTCTCTACTACCTCTGTCAAATGAATCACCAAAATCGGTCTTTCATTGTTTATAATCTGTACCTGTTTGTTGGTTACGAAACAAGCTACACAAAACAGGTTTTTGAATTACATGTATTTTCTTTATATAAATATATGAGTTGAAAACTTACTTTTAACATTTCTTCTAATATCTATCTTCCATGCGGGCATGCGTTGGACAGTTATTAATATAGAAAGTTGGTATCTCTGCCATTAGCAGTTGATTACCTGCGTAATCTAGACGGCATTTAAACATTTCCTTATACTTTTTAACTCTGTAATTTCCTGTATTATAAATATATATATACATATACTCAATCCCAAAGTGTTCTTTTCATTTGCAAAAAAACACAGTCACTGGTTCTACTGTTGGCCCTCTGATTGATCAAAATGGTACTCTTCAAGACAATGCCAAAACCATGGGAGAGATATTGCAGAAACAATATTGCTCTGTTTTCAGCAATCCTGATATGACTGATCCTGGCTGTATCAGTGATGTTACTCCCCAATACACTTTATCGGACATAACATTTGGCGCTTCTGATGTCTTAGCAGCAATAAAGGAAATGAAGCACAATTCAGCAGTAGGTCCCGATAAGTTCCCTGCTTGTGTCTTGAAGATGTGTCAACACCAACTTACACCCCCTCTAGCCAATCTGTGGTGGAACTCACTGGATGCTGGATATATAGCAGAAGACCTTCTATACCAGTCTGTTGTCCCAGTTTTCAAAAAGGAAACAAATCGCTTGCCGTGAATTACTGTCCAATCTCACTCACCTCTCATATCATTAAAGTATTTGAGAGAGTGCTGAGATCGCGTATGACTCACTTCCTTGAGAGTCATAATATGCTGAACTCCAACCAGCATGGATTCCGTAATGGAAGAGATTGCCTGACGCAGCTACTGCACCATTTTGATGACATTTTGAGAGCCTTGGGAGAGGGTTCCAACACTGACGTCATCTACCTTGATTTCAGCAAGGCCTTTGACAGGGTTGATCATAAGATCCTTTTGAGAAAGCTGACCAATATTGGTGTCACTGGAAAGCTGCTGCAGTGGATCAAGTGCTTCCTGTCTAACAGAACCCAACATGTTGTAGTCAAAGGAGTCAAATCCAGCCCAGCCAAAGTCAGCAGTGGTGTCCCACAAGGCGCTGTGTTGGGCCCACTTCTCTTCATCATCTATTAATGATATTACTGACACCATCAAACACAGCAACATCAGAAACTTCGCTGGTGATTCCAAGCTCCAGAAGGTCATCAATGGCTTGGATGACAGTAAAAGCCTTCAGTCAGACCTACTGGCTGATGTCCAATGGGGGGAAAAGAACAACATGTTGCTAAACGAAGACAAATTCGAACTGATCCACTTTGGAAGGGAGGACGCTCTGAAACTCCCATACTCCCTTCCTTCTGGAGAAATTCTCATGGCGTCTAACAACATCAGAGACTTGGGAGTAACAGTGGACAACAACATAAGCTGGGCTACACATATAAGCAGCAAAGTTGACATGGCCCGCAGAATGTGTTCCTGGATTCTCAGAACCTTCCAGTCGAGAGATTCCCAAACCATTATCCTTCTCTTCTCCTCTTTTGCCCGACCCCACCTTGAATACTGCTGTCCACTGTGGTCTCCCTACACAAAAAAATATTATGAGTATTGAAGCTCCCCAAAGGTCAATCACAAAAAAGATAGATGGCATGTCAGACCTTGACTACTGGGGTAGACTAGAGAAACTGAAACTCTATTCACTCCAACGACGCCGTGAACGCTACATTATCTGTATGATGTGGAAAATACTCCATCAGCACTGTCCAAATGATGTTGGCATCACCTTCAAAATACATCCAACGCTTGGATCACGTGCCATCCGTCCACAACAAAAATCTGAATCGCATCACATAACGACAATACGGCACAATTATTTCACCTCAATTGGACCCGCTCTCTTCAACATTAAACCAGGACACGTCAAAACAGAAACTGACCACACAAAATTCAAGAAGTCTTTGGACAAATTCCCTGAAACAGTCCCGGACAAACCACCCACACCCGGATATGTCTTCGCAAACAATAACTCTCTGCTCGAATGGGCCTCGGTGCCCAAATCCTGAATTGAAAGACTTCGCCAGGCGGTGCTATTAAGTTAGACATGGCCTGGGCCAATACTGGCCAAAACCTTTCTAAGTTATTCCAAGTTATATATATATATATATATATATATATATACATGCATATGTGTATATATATATATATATATATATATTATATATATATATATATATATATATATATATATATATATATATATATACTTAATTTTTATGTATATACATACATATATGTGTGTGCGCATGCCTGTATTTTAAAAAAACATTTAAACAGTAAATTCGCAATTTGTAGAATTTTTGTCGTATTTTACGTCTTATTTCCTCCTGAATTCTTCATTCATTTCATAGTACTCGATTGCCACTTTTATAAATTTAGGGCACATTTACAAAAGTCTTCACCCGACAACTCTGTGAATGTTCCAGCGAGACTTCTCCCAAGATTATGAACAATTGATATTTTAAGGAAATTTCCTACAAATTGTTTTTAGATGATGTAATTATAATTTCCCCGGAATTTGCGAGAGAAATCCTATTCGGAGATCTGTAGGGAGAAGACTTTCAGATAATTCACTCGTTTCGAATTTATTTCCTCACAACCTTCAGAAAAATGTATATTTGAATGATTTTTTTTATCAAAAAGCTCTCAGATAGCGTTGATTAAAATTATACTGGAATTTAGTGTGAAACAAATATTGAGTGGGAACGCATATTTCTAGTTTCTTGAATTTCTTTTCTCGTACTTTTTGATGATGATGTTTGCAATTATTTTTAAAATAAAGAACACTTTGTGTGCCTCAAGATACCAATTATTTCTAGCATATTAAATGACAACATTTAGGATAGGTTACCTTTAAGTTTGTTTCAAAGAGAGATTAAGATATAAAATAATGATTATATTTATGTATTTAATAATTAGCGTTAGCATTGTACTCACCTTTAAAAAATCATGGCTTCCTGAGAATTTTGGGGAAAGGATGGAAGTAGATTTATGTTTTACGACACAATTCTAATGTGCAACATCAAAACTTATGAGGTAACAAATTCAAGGTGCATAAAATATCCGCCTCAATAATTTTACTAATAATAAATTCCTATAAAATCATAAGATACGGTATCTGATAGGTAGTTGTACAAATGTTTATACAAAAAAACAGCATTTTCATAAATTTATGAGGAGACAAAGCCAATGTCTCGACACACTTCTTATACAGTAGCATAAAGCATTAAGTTTAAAAAAACAGTATGTTGCAGTGTAAAGTATGAGAGAGTGAATAAAAAATATATTTGAATTGTGAAGCTGAAGCTTTCAATAATGAACGAGGTATATCGCAAAAATTCGAAAAAAAAGATAACCACAGCTGTATTATGACATCATTGCAACCAAGAGTTGTCAAGTTATAATTAAATTCTGCTTTTTCTTCTTTTTCTTTATATTTTGCTTGAAATTTTCAATACATTTCTATTGTGGTGTTCTAATTTTCTGATTTCACCAATAAATACCCAGTCAATAATTATCTAGTAATTTATTTCGGGAAACCACATGAAAAGTCAATCTTTCGCTCTAGGGATTTATAAAGGCGTAATTGGAAGTAAAAAATAAAGTTAAGAATGTATAAAAATAGGCCTAGCTATCACGAATAAATGAAAGAAATTAATAATTGCTTAAGAATAGGTTATTACACGTCATTAATATTGATTTCGATCTTACATTTCGCAACAGCATCATATATATATATATATACATATATATATATATATATATATATATATATATATATATATATATAATATATATATATATATATATATATATATATATATATATATATATATATATATATATATATATATATATTCATTTTTTAAATGTCTTGCTTTGAAAAACTGCATTTGGGTATGATTAGTATAATTTTGGTAGTAATGACTTTGTCCCTCCTAGTGTGAGGCATTTATGTGTAATAATGCCCTCTATACAATATAGATATAATAATTTGTTCAAAAGGAAAAAATTATTTTCGAATTCTTTTCTTTTATGAGGTTTTCACGCTAGCTACCCGATAATTTCTTGTTAAGATCCCTTATTAAGAGATTATCCTTAATTGTTAAACTTATTCCGAAATACTTTTCATTACCCGACATGCATTCGTAAAAAGCCCGCCATTTACCGGATATATGATTTATAAACTTCCATGTGTGGCCGGAGTGAGCAGTTGTCTGTTCGTCTTCGC